>NC_058369.1:45364296-45549296 GCF_018350175.1 Felis catus
AATGAGAAGTCTTTACCTTCATCAATTTGTCACCCCCTTTTTTCAATAAATATTCTTTGAAATCCCCTGGGAGTGAGTGAAAGTACTAGAAATTGAGAATACAAAGTTGAAATTGAGTAAAATGCATATATTTATCACCTCAAAACCCCATACCAATCCTCCAGAGGAAAGATTAATTAATCTATATTCCAATGAGGACCTTTAGGGAAATATCTGAGGCTCCAGTTGTGAAAAAAAAAATGAGAAGAATTAACAAAATGGCTTATTGGGTTTGAGTTGTGGCTCATATTTCATAGATTATAACAAGTAATTTGATTCTAGATATAGGCTAAGGGAAGGTTAGGACAGTTACAAAGGCATGGTGCAGGGTGGGTTTAGGAAGTTTTTTGGGGGATAGAAAATTGGGTGGCATATCTAGAACTGATTTTTTATGAAGTAATAATTATATATAAAGTATGAGAAGAAGAGGTATTAAATAGAAAGATAGAAATGTTTGTGGAGATTGTTCTGGCATGTGTGTGGGGTTGGCCTGGCAGAGGTATGGGAGAGGATAGAGACACACTGAGAAGTTATTTCAAAAACTGCTGTAAAGCTTTTTTCTGGGGTGGTAGTTATTATTTCCAAACCATAAAATGGTCTAGACAAGGCTCTAATTTTAAAGAGTAGAGGAGTGCCTGGGTAACTCGGTTAAGGGAATGACCTTGCAGTTCATGAGTTCAAGCCCCACATTGGACTCTGTGCTGACAGCTCAGAGCCTGGAGCCTACTTCAGATTCTGTGTCTCCCTCTCTCTCTTCCTCAAAAATAAATAAACATTAAAAAATTTAAAATAAAAGAGTAAATAAAATATTATGCTGGTTTTCACCTCATCCTTGAATTCCTTCGCTCATAACAGGTGGATATTTATAGGAATCTAGGTATTACCATAGCATTGCTGCAGCAAACTTTGACAATTAGAAACAAGAAAGAAGGAGATTTTCTTTTTTCACTCCCTCTTTCATTGCCATTTAACATCAGACAAGATAATGAGAGTTTGAGAAAATGACTAAGAGAATTGTATGTGTAGAGGAATCCATAAAATTTAATCCTCTAATTGATCCTCAGGGGCCATGATGAACCTGAGTCAATGTGTACTGAATTAAAGAGAAATAGATTACTATTAGTATTAGTAATTGACAATAATGATGGCAATGACAACAATGCTCACCATTTAGAGAAACCCTACTACATACTGAAAACCTAGCCTTGTAGGCATCTCAAGTACAATGTCTCAAATTTTCACAAGAGCCTTATAAATTACACACAGAACTACCACAATTTTGTAGAAGAAACTGTTAAGCTTAAATGATTTACTCAAAATCTCAACTTTTAAGACAACATAGTCTGGATTTGAACATAGGCTTAAGTCTGTGACACAGTGTTCCCCGCCCCCCCCCCCCGTCATTCATTTGGAGTATAATACAAGTGTCTCAGAGACTTATAAAATATAGTTTATAGTAAGATTCCAGTGCTTTAGTACTTGATGAAGATATATGAAATCCACCTTCAGTGTGTCAGAACACTTCACAGACCTTATACTTAAATAGAGATGTCAATATTTAGCAAATCTGAATGTGTAGTTTAATACTGATGAATGCAAATCTAGGATGAAAATCTCTTTCATTGGCATTTTGATAAAATTACCAATATCTTTGGAGAAACATCAAGGACAAGTGGGATGCTATTTCAAAAGATGAAAAGATGTGATCTCATCACACATTATGTCTCTAACAAGCGGTCTACTACCCGTGGACTCATAGTTAACATTATAACTACTGTAAGGCTTGTTGAAACCCTAGTGGAAATAAAAATTTATGATGCACTGCTTCATCTCTCAAACTGAAGTAATTCAGACTTTGTGAACTTTGTAAGAGATCAGTTCTGCATAATTTATTCAATAAAATTTAGAATCATAACTACATTTTATTTGTTAATATGTAAATGTGCAAATAACTTCAATCATTTAAATAATAAATCTAGTAATTGAGGGTTTTCCTCTCATCTGTCTAGAACACTCTTCGTCCTGCCCCTTGGTCATTCTTACTAGCTACAATCACTAATCCTCCCTGAAAGGTGCCTGGGTATCTTCTGGGAAGACTGTCCTCACTTTCTGTGCATCTTAAGGCCCTCTCATCTCCTTTACCTCCCTGATCAAAATCTTGTCCAAGCCTCCATAACAGCAGCTACTATCCTTATTATCCTTATATTAGAGAGGAGACAGAAAGGTACACATGCCCTTATTTGCACAGCTTGAGAGTGATAGAGCTGACATTCTTATTCAGCTGGTCACATTCTAGGGCCCATACTCTTAACCATTAAGCATGGGACCTTTACAGGGTACATGCTTGTATATATTTTTGCATCTCAGGACTTGGCAAGGTATCAGACATGTTAGAGGAACTCAATGAAAGAATGAACAGAAACTTTCAATTCAGAGGGGGCTTCAGCTTTAGCCCATCCCATGGGTACTGCCTACCCATATGACACTGTCAGTAGTCAGTGAGTGAAAAGGCAGTACTAATTGAGTACCTCTCCTACACTATCTTCTGGAGGAAGATAAAGCAAAGCACTCTGAAAAAAGAGTATCTGCTTCTCCATTCCAACTGCTTACTGCCTCCAACCCTCACACCCAAAACAATGGCAATGTCTGGCTGGCTTTGCTGTCATCTCTTCTCTCGCCAATTACCAGATTCATCTCTCCCAAATACCATAGAGAAGGTCCTCACTCAAAGCTTTCAGGAGCTTCCTATTTTCTACATATCTAATCAAAAACTCATCTGTTTCAGTCTATAGGTCTTTCTAAAACATTATGATTTATCATTATTTCCCAAAATGTGTTTTTTTAATTTCTACACTGTCACAAAAATATACCATTCTTCTAGCCCTTCTGAATTTCATTACGTAGTCCCTCTATAGTTTTCATTGTAATGCAGGGGTCAGCAAACTACATCGTGCCGTGTGTTTTTATACAGCCTCTACGTGAAGCATGATTTAAAATTTTTAAATGTTTGAAAAAACCATAAGAAGAATACTGTTATGACATCTCAAAAGGATATGAAATTTATCTATAAATAAAGTTTTATTGGGATACAACTAATTCATTTATGTATTGTCTAAGGCTGTTTTCATGTTATACCTATAGAGGTGAGTAGTTACAACATACACCACTTGACACAGAAAGCCTTTAATATTTATAATCTGGCACTGTACAGTAAAAGTTTGCCAACCTCTGGGATAATGGAATAAAATAATGATGCCCCATTGTTGAGTACCTACTCTGCATGAGACCTCCCACCTGGGAGAGGTGGGTATTATTTTCTCACATTGCAGATGAAGAGACTGGTATTAAACAAGTACAAAGTCTTATAATGAGAAGGAGAACTAAAAATCTTCAGATTCCACAACTCACTCATGGTTTTTCCTCTATGACAAGCTATTTCTCCATACACTTGAGAACAAATGAATATATCGACAAGTGTGAAATCACACAGTACACATTCAATACATAATAATGGGATGCCAAGTAATGAAATGGCCCTAGGGAAATCCAGCTAATCCAGCAAATGCCAATTGCATCCGGAGAGCTGCTTGGGTCTCACTTTTATCAATTCCTAACTTGACCTGGCACACAGTTACTTTTCCTTTTTTTCTTTAAACATTAAACAATCGCAAATCCTTTCAGGTAGAACTTCAAAATTCCTTCTTATCACTTTGTCTTTTATCTACTCATCAGTTTATTCTCTAAAAGAATAGATTTTTTAAAAGTACAATGTTGTTCCTTGAATTTCATATGGTAAGTTTTAAATAAGTGCTTCATACCACACCTATTTGAACTACCTAGGATTACTGTCCTTCAGTCTTCAGGACATATGGAATGGAATAAAGAAAAAAAGACAAAGAAAAATGTTCAATTTTCCCCAAAGAATCTACATCTTGAAATTCATGGTCAAAACAAAGCAGAATCAATAGTAATACGCAAAGTAAACAGGAAATCTAGCCAAGATAATATAAGTGAGCCTGTGTGATGATTTTTTCCCCCTGATCCAGGTGAACCTGATGCGTTCTGACTGCTAGTTAGTTCTGGCTCATGTGTAGACACACTCAACAAAGCAGGAGATTCCAAGCTTAATTCTTCCTTACAAAGGTAACTGACCCTTAAGAGAACAGTATTACTGTGCAAGTCTTCTGCACTTGCCTCTAATAAAAGCCAACATATGTTGACCATTGCCATGTTTTACACTCCCAACATGTATTAATTTGTTTAATCCTAAAATAGCTCTGTGTGGTAAGACTATTATTAATTCTATTTCACAAATGAATAAGCCCAAGTACAGGAGGTTAGGGGACGTGATCACTGGTATTCACTTAGTGGCAAAGACAGGACTGAACAAAATAACTCAGAGTGTGTACCCCTAACGACATGATGGACTGCTTCTGGTCTGCTTCCCAATGTTTCACAATCATCTAATTAAAAGTCAAATGGTAAATACAACATTTAATTAAATATTTTCATTGTATAGTTTGGTGACTGTTTTCAAAAAAAACCTTGTTCATTTGGTTTTCACACTCTTTTCCTAAGGGGTAGTTGTCTTGAAGATGGATTAAAAAAGTCTTTTGATAAAAGCATTTAGTTTGGCAGCTCTGCAAATAACCCAGAAAAATAACAGCAAACATTTCCTTGTGAGAAATTCCAAATCTTATTTAACAGTCTTAAGATTTAGCATTTACATGAAGATACTGAAAGCGTCTATGTCTGTAACTGTCTAGAAAGTAATTTCCCATCTTTAATGAAGAAAGATGATCAATATAACAGTAGATTATCATGTTTTAACTATAGCAACACATACAAAAATCAATATGAAGTCATTAATCCATTCAGAATGGAGAATTGAAGGCCAAAAATTAACCTAGATTGCAATGCATTTTTTTGTAGTAACATTTTTTTTCTTTTGAGCTATAAGTGATGTATAATATTATATTACTTTCAGGTGTACAACATTTCCACATTTATAGAGATCACCAAAAGGTCACCACTGTAAGGCTAGTTACCATCCATCACACTACAAAGTTAATATAATATTATTGATTCTATTTCCCATGCTATACAGTACATCTCCATGACTTCTTTATAACTGGAAGTTCATACTTCTTAATGACCTTCACCAGTTTTGTTCCTCATCCCCCAACCCACCCTTCCTTTCTCAAGTGAAATCATACGGTATTTGTCTTTCTGCGTCTAAATTATTTCACTTAACATAACACCCCCAGGTCCTCCATGTTTGTTGTTGGAAATGATAAGATTTCATTCTTTTTTATGGCTGAGTAGTATTTGTGTGTGTGTGTGTGTTTGTGTGTGTGTGTGTGTATGCACAACCTCTCCATCCATTCACCCATCAATGGTCATTAGGTTGCTTCCATATCTTGGCTATTATAAATAATGCTTCAGTGAACATTAGAGTGCCTATTTTTTTTTCAAATTACTGTCTCTGTGTTCTTCAAAGAGATATTAAGCAGTACAATTGCTGGATGGTAGCTCTTTTTTTTAGTATCTTGAGGAACCTCTATATCATTTTCCATAATGGCTGCCCCAATTTACATCCCAGCAATGGTGCATGAGTGTTTCATATTCTCTGTGTCCTTGCCAATACTTTTATTTTTGCACTAGCCACTCTTAGGTGTACAGTATTAGTTCCTTGTGGTTTTGATTTGTATTTACTTGATGATTCGTGATGCTGAGGATCTCTTCATATGCCTGTTGTCAATCTATATGTCTTCTTTGGAAAAATGTCTATTCAGATGCTCCACCCATTTTTTAAGTGATTTTTTCGTGCTATTGAGTTGTAGGAGCTCATTGTCTATTTTGGATATTAACCATGTTCTGTACATATCTGGTAATTCCATTAGGTCTAACATGTTCTTTAAGGGTAATCTTTTCTTACTGATTTTGTGTCTGGATAATCTATCTATTGAGGTAAAATCCCCTACTATTATTGTATTGTATTCATTTTTTTCCCTTTGGTTCTGTTAATATTTGCTTTACAAATTTTGGGGCTTCTATGGTAGGTGCAAATATATTTATAAATGTTATATTTTCTTGCTGGATATACCCCTTATCATCATGTGGTGCCCTTTTTCATCTCTTGCTACAGTCTTTGTTTTAAAATCTATTTTGTCTGATAGTAGAACGGTTATATCAGCTTTCTTTTCATTGTCATTTGCATGGAATGTCTTTTTTTCCTTTCCTGCACTTTCAGTCTGTGTGTCCTTACTTTTGAAGTGAGTTTCTTATAGACAGTGTATATATGCATCTTTAACAAAAAATCCACTCACCCATCTAAGTCTTTTGGAGTTTTTGTCCATTTACAATCAAAGTAAATTATTCACAGGCTTGTACTTACTGTCATTTTTGTTAATTACTTTATGGCTGATTTTATAGATCCTTTCTGTTCCTTTTTTCTTCTTTCTC
Source organism: Felis catus (assembly GCF_018350175.1). NCBI lineage: Eukaryota > Metazoa > Chordata > Mammalia > Carnivora > Felidae > Felis > Felis catus. The sequence goes on from NC_058369.1 coordinate 45,370,801, forward strand.
TTTTCCCTTGTGGTTTCTTTAATTCTTTAATGTTTTGGTTAGACTCCTTTCTCATTTTGTATATTTACTGTAAGTTTTTGCTTTGTGGTTTTCATGAGGTTTACATATATTATCCCATGAATCTAACAGTCTGTTTTAAGTCGATAGCATCCTTAAATTTGAACACTTTCCAAAAGTCTACATTTTTAGTCCCTTCTTTCATGTTTCATGTTTTTGGCATAACTTTTTACATTTTTAACTTTATGTATTCCTGAACTAATTATTATAGTTACAATTCATTTTACTACTTTTGTCTTTTAAACTTCTTAGTAGCTTCATAAGTGGTTTATCTACTACTTTATGTAAAATTTTTTTTTTAATATTTATTTTTGAGAGAGAGAGACAGAGTGCTAGAAGGGGAGGGACAGAAAGAGAAGGAGACACAGAATGTTAGCACAGAGCCTGACGCGGGGCTCAAACTCACGAAAGCAAGTTCATGACCTGAGCCAAAGTCAGATGCCCAACTGACCGAGCCACCCAGGCATGCTTCTACTACCTTTATTATATATTTGTCTTTCCTAATGAGATTATTATTTTCAACTTTTCTTGTTACTTAGTGCCATTTCTTTTCAGCTTGAAGAAGTCCTTTATTATTTCTTGTAATGTTGATTTAGTAGCAACAAACTCCTTTAGCTTTTTCTTGTGTAGTAGACTATTTACCTCTCCTTCAAAAGTGAATGATAGCTTTGATGAGTATTCTTAGTTGGAAGTTTTTTCTTTTAAGCACCTTGAAGAGGTCATACAACCACCTTCTGACTTGTAAAGGTTTTGCTGAGAAACCTGCTGATAGGTACAAGGGAAACCCTATAAGGTTAACGATTTGTTTTTCTCTTGGTGCTTTTAAAATTCTTTAACTTCTGCCATTATAATTATAATATGCCGTGGTATGGGTCTCTCTGGTTTCCTCTTATTTAGAACTCTCTAGGCTTCCTGGATTTGAAGGTCTGTTTACTCACCTAGGTTACCAAGTTACACAACTGCTCATCCCACCATCCTAGCATGGTAGGGTACCATGTCTGAGCTTGCCTGCTTGTGCTTGGAGGACATGTGGAGAGTAAATAGTGTTATCTGCAGTGATTCCATCTCTAGGGAACATTGGTGCATCAATCTCCTTCACAAATAGTCTGGATGCTTTTCAAACTTCTGGGTTTCTTATATTTTATTTTTTGTTTTTGTTTTTGTTTTTCCTGGGTCTTGGGGTTAGCAAGACTATCCACAAGACCTCCAAGAGGAGAATCTCAGTTTCCTATAGCATTTTGAGACCTCTGGACATCAATATCATCCCAGATATTCTGGGGGCTTGTTTCTCCAGTGCAGATGTCAGGTGCTGTGCTGCCTGATGTGGAGCGCAAACCCCTCACTCTTCTTGCTCTTCTAGTAGAAGCACTGTCTGGTGAGATCTCTCCATACTGTGTGTTGCCATAGTATAGGGGCTTTTGTGTGTGTGTCTGTGTGTGTAAGCCTGTCTCTGTCTCTCCTACTCATTGTGATGTGGTACTTTTGTCCTTTGTTGTGAAAAACAGTTCATCTAGTTTTCAAATCTTTTTCAGAGAGCAATGATCTTTATGAAGTTGTAGACTTGGTGTGTCCACAGGAGAATGCAAGTTCATGATCTTCCTATGCTGCCATTTTGGACTCCCTTCCCCATCATGACATTCTTACTACAAATCTGTGCAATTTTGAAATAATCCGGTCTAAGGACATACCAAATTATACTTAGAAGATGAAAAACAAGAAAAAAAAGCTTCACTTTTTCTCAAAAGGTAGTTGTTTAAAATAAAAGGATGAGCTCCAATTTTCTCATCGTTATAGTCTCATTTATTTCGCTATTGCAGTGGGACCACTTATCACCATTTACTTTAGAGCAGAAATGTGGCTTGTTTTTTTTTAATATTTCTATTCTATCATGTTCCAAAATGGATTTTTGGCATCAAGTAGACTATAGAAACAAAAATAAGAAAACATTTGCCCTAGACTTTGTTGTAGGCTTATCAATAAAGGTATTTCTTTTAAGAATCAGTGACCTCCAAATCAACCATTTAATTCCTGAGTTTCTCCCAAGAAAACTGGGGAGATTCAGGAGACAACATTTATAACAGAAGATTTCCCATTTTTGCACTAGTTTTACTTCTCAGCTGTCATCATTCTAAGTAGTGCAGAGCAGAAGGCTGGTTGGGTTTTCTAGAAAATGGCAACTTCTAAACTAAATACAGCTTGGGAGCTACGATGCTATATTCTAATAATTAAAATAATTGATTCAATCAAGCAAATATAAAAACTGTTTTCTAATCCCCTTCACTTTTTAAAGTAAATTTCTTTACTACATTCCTGAGTAAAACAATGAATATTTTTGAGCTTGATTTATTTTCTTAAGATGACATTTTAAATTTTAAAAAATCCTAAGAGAAGATGCGTTTTCTTTCATAAGGCAGAGTAAATGATGCTAAACTAGTTTATACTGTTCTTAGCTGCTGAAATTTGTGTGAGTGCCATATTATACACCATTTTTATTAGAATACTAGATTTGGTTGTAATTATTTTATGAAAAATATGGTCAATAACATTGAAGTAAATCACAAACTTAGAAAGTTGTATAAATAATGTCAAATACATTATCACTGTATATGTACCGCTCTTTCATTTTGTTCTTGATCAGTCTCGATTAAATGATACATGAATATTTATTCCAAGTAGTACTACTAACTTCATAACAAGGGAAATCTTGTTTCAATCACAGATTTATACATTAATTTAAAACAACATTGTAGGGGCGCCTGGGTGGCGCAGTCGGTTAAGCGTCCGACTTCAGCCAGGTCACGATCTCGCGGTCCGTGAGTTCGAGCCCCGCGTCGGGCTCTGGGCTGATGGCTCAGAGCCTGGAGCCTGTTTCCGATTCTGTGTCTCCCTCTCTCTCTGCCCCTCGCCTGTTCATGCTCTGTCTCTCTCTGTCCCAAAAATAAAAAAACGTTGAAAAAAAAATTAAAAAAAAAAAATAAAACAACATTGTAATCTGACATCCTTCTCATCTTTTCATATATATTGAAAGAGTTTCACTTCTAGTTATGGTGGTGTACTTTGTATTACAGGAAATGTATAGACTCTCAATAAAATTACTTGAAGGCACTGGAAAGCAAGGCAGAGCAGAGAATAGGAAGATACAGTGTGGAAGGTGGACACCATGTTGGAGCAGGAGGTAGTGTATACTTGGAAAAGGTAACGGCATAGTAAGGCTTCCATCAATGACATGGGAGTTACTACAACTCAAATACAAAGCAGCAGTTTTACTGGTTTAAAAACCCAGACCATAGAGTTTCAAGCACCCAAAGTAAGTGAAAAGTTAGTGAGGATACTGAAAAGGAAATAGCCAGAGAGGAAAAACTCATATCATGGTACAAACTCTGTCCAAGTCCTTGGCTGATCCCATGAGTAGGACAGACCCTAAGCAGTCCAACTAAAACTAAAAACACTGCACAGAGATTCTAGCTTATTATAATCACAAAGGAGACAGGAGTTTTCAATCTAGGTTTAGCCAAATTAATTGCTAATTTTTTTTTTCAGTATTTGAAGAATGTAAAAGAATATAGTGTCTAGTTGACAAAATCAAGGATAAAATTCAAACTTTAGACATGTGTTTTGGGCATAAAAATTAAAAAAAAAGTATTCCAGATTGACTTTGAAATGCTGAATTAGCAGAAGAGCATTTTAAAATAGCTTATACGAAAAGCATCAGCAACAAAAATAAAAAGAACCAAGACCATATCCAACTAAAAAGCTTCTGTACAGCACACACACACACACACACACACACACACACACACTCACAAATCAACAAAATGAAAAGACATGAGGGAGGGAGAAAAATTTGCACACCACATATCAAATAAGGGGTTAACAACCAAAATCTATGAAGAACTTGTACAACTCAAGAGCAAAAATTAATAATCTGATTTAAAAATGAGCAAAGGAGCTGAATAACCATTTTCCCATAGATGATATTCAAATGGCCAGAAGGTATGTAAAAAGATGCTCAATATCACTAATCATCATGGAAATACAAATCAAAACCACAATGAGAAATCTCTTCAAACTTGCTAAAAAGGCTACTATCAAAAACACAAGAAGTAACAAGTGTTGGTGAGGATGTGAAGAAAAGGGTGTACTGGTGCATCCTTGGTGAGAATGTAAATTGGTGCAACCACTATGGATAACAGTGTGGAGGTTCCTTTAAAAATTAAAAATAGGGGCAACTGGGTGGCGAGTTGGTTAAATGTCCAACTTTGGCTCAGGTCATGATCTCACAGTTTGTGGGTTCGAGCCCCACATAGGGCTTTGTGCTTACAGCTCAGAGCCTGGAGTCTGCTTCAGATTCTGTGTCTCCCTCTTTATGTCCCTCCCTTAGCTCATGCTCTGTCTCTCTCTCTCTCAAAAATAAACATTTCAAAAATTAAAAATTAAAAATAGAACTACTATATGATATAGTAATTCCATTTATGTATATGTATCCAAAGTTAAAACACTAGTTTAAAAAGATACATGCACCCCCATTTCCTTTTCTTTTTTCCCCATTTTAATTTCAGTATTACTTATAATAGCCAAGACAGGGAAGCAACCTAAGTACTCATCAACAGATAAACGGATAAAGAAAATGTCACATACACACACACACACACACACAAATATTATTGTCATAAAAAAGAAGGAAATGTTACTGTTGGTATGGATGGAACTTGAGGGCATGATGCTAACTGTATAAGTCACAGAGAAAGACAAATATTGTATCATTTTATTTACATATGCAATCTGAAAAAACTCAATTTACAGAAACTGAGAACAGATTGGTGGCTGCCAGAGATGGGGAGGCAGGGGTAGAAATCAGGGAAATGGGTGAAGTAGGTCAAAAGGTACAGCTCTAGTTATAAATAAGTTCTGGAAATATAATGTATAGCATAACTACAATTAACAATATTGTACTTTATCTTTGAAAACTGCTAAGACAGTAAATCTCAAAAGTTCTCACCACACACACAAGAAGTGGTAACTATGACATGATATTATACATGGAAAATCCGATAGACTCCACCAAAAGTCTACTAGAACTGATACAGGAATTCAGCAAAGTTGCAGGATACAAAATCAATGTACAGAAATCAGTTGCATTCTTATAACTAACAATGAAGCAACAGAAAGACAAATAAAGAAACTGATCCCATTCACAATTGCACCAAGAAGCATAAAATACCTAGGAATAAATCTAACCAAAGATGTAAAGGATCTGTATGCTGAAAACTATAGAAAGCTTATGAAGGAAATTGAAGAAGATTTAAAGAAATGGAAAGACATTCCCTGCTCATGGATTGGAAAAATAAATATTGTCAAAATGTCAATACTACCCAAAGCTATCTACACATTCAATGCAATCCCAATCAAAATTGCACCAGCATTCTTCTCGAAACTAGAACAAGCAATCCTAAAATTCATATGGAACCACAAAAGGCCCCGAATAGCCAAAGGAATTTTGAAGAAGAAGACCAAAGCAGGAGGCATCACAATCCCAGACTTTAGCCTCTACTACAAAGCTGTCATCATCAAGACAGCATGGTATTGGCACAGAAACAGACACATAGACCAATGGAATAGAATAGAAACCCCAGAACTAGACCCACAAACGTATGGCCAACTCATCTTTGACAAAGCAGGAAAGAACATCCAATGGAAAAAAGACAGCCTCTTTAACAAATGGTGCTGGGAGAACTGGACAGCAACATGCAGAAGGTTGAAACTAGACCACTTTCTCACACCATTCACAAATATAAACTCCAAATGGATAAAGGACCTAAATGTGAGACAGGAAACCATCAAAACCTTAGAGGAGAAAGCAGGAAAAGACCTCTCTGACCTCAGCCGTAGCAATCTCTTACTCGACACATCCCCAAAGGCAAGGGAATTAAAAGCAACAGTGAATTACTGGGACCTTATGAAGATAAAAAGCTTCTGCACAGCAAAGGAAACAACCAACAAAACTAAAAGGCAACCAACGGAATGGGAAAAGATATTCGCAAATGACATATCGGACAAAGGGCTAGTATCCAAAATCTATAAAGAGCTCACCAAACTCCACACCCGAAAAACAAATAACCCAGTGAAGAAATGGGCAGAAAACATGAATAGACACTTCTCTAAAGAAGACATCAGGATGGCCAACAGGCACATGAAAAGATGTTCAGCGTCGCTCCTCATCAGGGAAATACAAATCAAAACCACACTCAGGTATCACCTCACGCCAGTCAGAGTGGCCAAAATGAACAAATCAGGAGACTATAGATGCTGGAGAGGATGTGGAGAAACGGGAACCCTCTTGCACTGTTGGTGGGAATGCAAGTTGGTGCAGCCGCTCTGGAAAGCAGTGTGGAGGTTCCTCAGAAAATTAAAAATAGACCTACCCTATGACCCAGCAATAGCATTGCTAGGAATTTATCCAAGGGATACAGGAGTACTGATGCATAGGGCCACTTGTACCCCAATGTTCATAGCAGCACTCTCAACAATAGCCAAATTATGGAAAGAGCCTAAATGTCCATCAACTGATGAATGGATAAAGAAATTGTGGTTTATATACACAATGGAATATTACATGGCAATGAGAAAAAATGAAATATGGCCTTTTGTAGCAACATGGATGGAACTGGAGAGTGTGATGCTAAGTGAAATAAGCCATACAGAGAAAGACAGATACCATATGGTTTCACTCTTATGTGGACCATGAGAAATTAACAGGAACCCATGGGGGAGGGGAAGGAAAAAAAAAAAAACAGGTTAGAGTGGGAGAGAGCCAAAGCATAAGAGACTCTTAAAAACTGAGAACAAACTGAGGGTTGATGGGGGGTGGGAGGGAGGGGAGGGTGGGTGATGGGTATTGAGGAGGGCACCTTTTGGGATGAGCACTGGGTGTTGTATGGAAACCAATTTGTCAATAAATTTCATATATAAAAAAAAAAGAAGTGGTAACTATGTGAGGTAATGGATGTTAACTAAACTTAGTGTGGAAATCACTTTGCAACATATAAACATATCAGATCCTTACTCTGTACACCTTAAAATTACACAACATTTTATGTCAATTATGTCTCAGTAAGGTTGGGGAAAAAACCACTCATGCATGTTTGAAAAATTCAAATTATATACTTAAAGTTTCATGCTCAGCTATAAAATAGATTCAAAGTTGACTGAGGGACTTCTTTACAAATGCAATGCCTTTACCACAAGGTGATGGTCTGAAGCATTTCCCTTGTTTCTCATTTAAAGCCACTATCTTCACCCCTAACTATCCAAGTTCCACAGCATTCTCCAAAGGAGAACATGTAAATTCTTCCTTTCACATGTTTTGTTCTTATTATTTCTTAAGTTCACTTTTACATTGGTACCACGTTAGCCTTTATCATTTCACAAACAGAGTCTTCCTGTGCTCCTTCTCTTGTCCTATCTCCTTCAGATCCTTCCTTCATATTCTCACTAGATCATTCTTTACAAAATATGGCTCCAAAGAACTTCAATTTTTTTATTCATCAACACGTTTTTCTTAAAATAATATTCTAAGCTGAACGTATAAAATTCTATTCATCTGCAATCTGACTAATGCTTTCAACCTTATCTTCTGTAACCCCTTTTATTCTAGGCCTCAGAAAAAATAAAGGACATAATTCCATATATCTAAATATTTAAAAGATGTAAATGAATCCACATAATAAAATACTGTATGCTTCTACTTAAACTTTCACATCAATAACATTGAAAACTATATGCAAAACTATGCTTTTAAGGCTTAAATCAAATAAGTTATTTTAGAAATAGCTAATGTAACTATGCTAAAGATCATATAGGAAAATATGCACTTAGTAAATGAACAAAAAAAAATCTCAGCAGAGAAATACAAAGTATACAAAAGAACCAAATGTGAATCTGAGCATTAAAAATACAGTATGTGAAAATAGTTAATTTGGTGAGGTTAATAGCAGATTGGTGGTGCCTTTGGGGACCAATCAATCAAAAGCATACAGTTGCTAAAATATTGGGGGAGGGATAAAACAAATAAATAAGCAGAGCTTCAGAGCACTGTGTGATAAAATGATCTGATATACAGGTAATTAGATTCCAGAAGAGAAGGTAAAGACTGGGATGCAGTAAGAGAAGACGACGACGAAGGAGAAGGAGAAGGAGAAGGAGGAGGAGGAGGAGGAGGAGGAGGAGGAGGAGGAGGAGGAGGAGAAGGAGAAGGAGAAGGAGAAGGAGAAGGAGAAGGAGAAGAAGGGAAATAATGAATAAATAATGGCAAAGTTTTCCCAAAATTGGTCAAAAGCCTAAATTTACACCTTTCAAGAAACATAGCAAATCCTAAGAGGAATAAATGCAAAGAAAATCACACCTACACACCCCATAATCAAATTACTGAAATAACAAAAATGTCAAAATCTCAAAGCCAGAGGAAGCAAACATATTACAATACCATTTATTCCTTAATTCTCATTAGAAAAATGAAGTCCAAAGACAGTAGGAGGAAGTGCTGGAAGGAAAACAAAAACTGTCCTCCAAGAATTCTATCTCTATCAAAAATATTCTTCAAGAATGAAATCAAAATGGAGTTTTAGCTAAATAAAAATAAAGAAGTTGTCATTAGCTGAACTGCATTATACAAAATGCTACAGGAGGTTCTGCAAGATGAAGGAAAATGTTCCTTGGATCTTTAGAAAGGAACTGAGAGTACCATAAATGTTAAATATGTGAGTAAATATAAAAGATTATGTTTTTCCTTTTACTTTCTTTACACGAGGCTCATGAAATTGTACTTTGGGATTTATAATCTATCCAGAAGAAATAAATACATATGGCAACTAGGGAAAGGAATGAGCAGTAATGGATAAGTAGGGCTATACAGTAGCCAAATTCTTTCATTTTATGTGAAGTGATACAATATTAAATCTGAGTTGATAGTGACAAGGTAAAGATACATATTTTAACCCCCAAAAAAACTACTAAAAATAATTCAAAGAGGTATGGCTAAAAAGACAGCAGATAAATGGAGTACAAGAACAAAGACTCCTAGAATATCAAAGATGGATGAGAGTGCAGAGTATAATATTTGATCCACTGTCAGAATCCCTTTTATGAACATTTGACTGCTCATTTAGCCTTGACACTGCTCACATACTTCCGGATGAGAGGGCTCATGAGGCACCCCATTGCCCTAATGTTTCTGGTTCTAAGTTATACTTCTATGGAAAAAGGTCTCTTCCTTCACAGAAACTATTACCTCTTATTCAATATCTAACCATCCATTACCTCTCCAAGTTCCCCCTTTTTATGGCTAGAGAAAGGAGGTTGTTCTCTTCCAGATGAGCCCCAGATGACTTTATGCCCCCCTGTGTCTTCTCCTAGCATCCTGTGTTCCTTTGTACCCTTTGCAAAAATATAAAGGACTTGACTGTCTACTAATTTTATTTGTTTAGTGAAAGTGCCTGACACCTAATAGGTGCCCAACAAAAATGAAATTAAAATTAGCATGATTGGACAACTGCGTAGTGATCCACCATATGGAAGAATAATCTTCAAAAGGATTAGGAATCTAATGCAAAAAAAAAAAAAAAAAGTGAAACCAAACAAGCATTTGAAAACATGAGTAAATTTCTCTTTAACTTTGGCACAGGAAAGTCTTCTAACTATTACACCAATTTAGAGGCAATATAAAAAAAAAGAGTAAATGAACTTTTCTTTAATATTTAGAAAAAAATCCACTATAAACAAAATCCAAGAACAGCTGGCCAAGTGGGAGAAAATATTTGCAATGCAAACCACAGGAAAAGGACTAATGGCATACATGAAAACTATCAAGTATCAGAAAGAGAAGTGAATATTTGTATCATGAGCCAGATACTCTTTTACATATTAAATATTTTTTTAACATTTATTAATGAGAGAGAGAGAGATGGAGATTGAGAGAACGCAAGTTGGGGAGGGAAAGAGACAGAGGCAGATCAAAATCCTAAACAGGCTCCAGGATCTGAGCTGTCAGCACAGAGCTTGACACGGGGCTCAAATCCACCAACCGTGAGATCATGATCTGAGCCGAAGTCAGACACATAGCTGACTGAGACACCCAGGCACCCCATCTTTTAAAAATTTTTACAGGTATTATTCTATTTAGCCTTCACCTTTAAAAAATTGTTTTATAGATAAGGAAACTAAGTTACAGAGTTAAGCAACTTGCCTAGGAAATGAATCAAGAACAGAAGGAGTGAAGCATGCAGTTGCTCCTAATACTCTACATGGGTCAGGACTACTGTTCTGATGTCTTCGGCCACAGTTCCTCACTAGTTTGCTTGCCTTTACGCTACCTTTTTCCCTCTAGCATTTTCATACACCCTTATTGGGAATATCTCTTCCCTTCTCTTATTCTCACATTCTATAGAAACCTACTCCAGCTAGCTTCAGGGTACCCCCCCCCCCCCCGTTACCAATCCCATCCTGGTCATGGCCCTCATGGTTGCCTCCTGAAACAAAATGGAATCAATAAAATAGTATTTTGTCAAAGATGACCGATCTTGCTTTAAATAATGAAGTATAAACAGCAATCAGCATTATTATTCCATATTATTGAGATTATATCCTGGTTACAAGATAGTTTCCAACGTGTGAGTTTCTGGACTTATCTTGAATGTGTCTTCAATTTCCACTTTTGATTTAGGTTTGTCTGAATTACAATTTGTATTGATCTTCTTGGTGTATATTCCTGAAGGGTATCTTGTGAATAAAAGAGCAAGATGAGGTATGGACATGATCGAAACAGCCAACTATCAGCTTTGGTGACAAGAATTTACTACTCTATTAAAGAGTTACAAAACTTACTTTTATGGGCCACTGTTTGACATAGTCTGGGTTTCTTAATCATAATACTGAGTTGAAGATACTGTGGTAAAAACCCAAAATATTCAATTTTGTATTCCACTATCTTCTAATATCAGCGTTCACATATATTATGAAATGAGGGTTAGTTTGTTTACTACTTCCTTGTGATAATTAATGTCACAACTATGACTGTTTTGTTCCGTCTCCATCAAAATCTTAGGTCATGTTGAAAATATCACATTCCTTTAAACACAAATCAGTTTTATAGGTGATGCTATAAACACCTAAAACACAGCTGATATGATCAAGTGGGATTTATTCCTGGGTTTCAAGGTAGTTCAATATTTGCAAGTCAATTAATGTGATACATCTCATCAATATGAGAGAGGCTAAGAACCATATGATCACTTCAATAGATGCAGAAAAAGCATTTGACAAAGTACAACATCCATTCATGATAAAAACCTTCAACAAAAATAGGTTTAGAGGACACATACCTCAACATAATAAAGGCTATATATGAGAAAACCACAGCTGACATCATCCTTAATGGGGAAAAACTGAGAGCTTTTCCCCTAAGGTCACGAATAAGACAAGGATGCCCGCTGTTACCACTTTTATTCAACATAGTACTGGGAGTCCTAGCTACAGCTATCAGACAACAAAAAGAAATAAAAGGCATCCAAATTGGCAAGGAAAAGGTAAAACTTTCACTATTTGCAGATGACATAATACCATATATAGAAAACCCTAAAGACTGCACAAAAAAAACACTGCTAGAAGTGATAAACGAATTCAGTAAACTTGCAGGATACAAAATCAATGTACAGAATCTGTTTCACTACTGGTGTATACCAACAATGAAGCAGCAGAAAGAGAAATTGAGAAAACAATCCCACTTATAATTGCATCCCAAATAATAAGATACTGAGGGACAAACCTAACCAAAGAGGTGAAAGACCTGTAATGTGAAGACTATAAAACACTGATGAAAAAACTCAAGACACAAAGAAAGACATTCCATGCTCATAGATCAGAAGAACAAATAATTGTTAAAATGTTGATACCCCCCAAAACAATTTACATATTCAATGCAATCCCTATCAAATTAACACCAGTGTTTTTTTTTCACAGAACTAGAAACAATTCTAAAATTTGTGTAGAATCAGAAAAGACCCTAAATAGCCAACTTAATTTTGAAAAAGAAAAGCAAAGCTGGAGGCATCACAATTTCAGACCCCAAGTTATATTAAAAAGCTGTAGTAATCAAAAAAAAGTATGGTACTGGCACAAAAATAGACACGTAGATCAATGGAACAGAATTAAAAAAAAAAACAAACAGAAATGAACTCACAATTATATGGTCAATTAATCTTTGACAAAGCAGGAAAGAACATCCAGTGGGAAAAAGACAGTTTCTTCAACAAATGGCGTTGGGAAAACTGGACAACAACACAGAATAAAACTGGACCACTTTCTTACACCATACCTAAAAATAAATTCCAAATGGATTCAGGATCTAAATGGGAGACCTGAAATCATAAAAATACTAGAAGAGAGCAAGGCAGTCACCTCTTTAACATCGGCTATAGCAACATCTTTCTAGATATGTCTCCTGAGACAAGGGAAACAAAAGCAAAAATAAACTATTGGGACTATATCCAAAACAAACAAACAAACAAACAAACAAAAACAAAACAAAACAAACTTCTGCACAGCAAAGGAAATAGTCCAAAAAACTAAAAGGTAACTTACAGAATGGGAGAAGACATTTGCAAATGACATATATGATAAAGGGTTAGTATCCAAAATCTCTAAAGAACTGATACAACTCAATACCCAAAAACCAAATGAGCCAATTAAGAAAAGGACTCAAGAAATGAACAAACAATTCTCCAAAAAAAAGACATGCAGATGGCCAAAAGACACATGAAAAAAAAATGCTCACTCATCATCAGGGAAATAAAAATCAAAACCACAATGATGTATCACCTCACACCTGTCAGAATGGCTAAAATACACAACGCAAGAAAGAAAAGGTATTGGTGAGGATGTGGGAAAAGGGGAACCTCTTACACTGTTGGTGGGAATGCAAACTTGTGTAGCCACTGTGGGGAACAGTATGGAAATTTCTCAAAAAGTTAAAAATATAATTACCTTATGATCCAGTAATTGCAGTACTGGGTATTTACCCGATGAATATAAAAACACGAAGGGTACATGAATCCCTATGTTTACAGCAGCACTATTTACAATAGCTAAGATATGGAAGCAGCATAAGTGTCCAGCAAAGAAGATGCAGTATTTATATACAATGGAATACTATTCAGCCATTAAAAAAGAATGAAATCTTGCCATTTGCAATGACGTGGAGAGAGCTATAGAATATAAAGCTAAGTAAATACAACAGTCAAAGAAAGACAAATACCGTATGATTTCACTCATATGTGAAATTTAAGAAATAAACCAGCAGAAGAAAATAAAATGAGAGAGAGAGACAAATCAAGAAGCAGACTTAATTATAGAGAACAAACTGACAGTTACTGCAAGGGAGAGAGGTGGAGAGATGAATTAAATAGGTGATGGGTATTAAGGAGTGCACTTGTCATGATGAGCACAGGGTGATATATGGAATTTTTGAATTACATATTATACTCCTGAAACTAATGCAACACTATGTTAACTAATTGGAATTAAAGAAAGCTTAAAACATAACACAGTTGGTGTTCTTTCAACAAAAATTAAGATCTATAAGTTTTAGACTGAGTGGTTACTTATAAGACTGTGCTAAATTCTTCAAGAGAGAGTTGAATAGATCACAGGTCTACTTCAAGTAGCTTACAGTTTACTTAATGGAGACAAATACATAACTAATAGAAGGCATCACAAAAATTAATTGGTTGCCTTAGCTTTATAATAACAAAATGGATATAGGCCAGTTACAGTGAATTTCTTGCAATACCCCAAAGCAAAGGTTATAAATTCACCCTAAGTTACTCTGTGTGGGACAACTAGTTGACTCCAGGTCTCTACATCACTGCTACTCAAAGTGTGGTCTATAGAACAAAGTGTGTGAGACTGGTCCTCAGTGAGTCAGAGAAAAAAAATTAGGGTAAGCATTTAGAAATATTTATAAAAATTTGATGAGGTAATTCTTTCTGTTAAATAATAAAACATTGAGGCTTGTATTAGTATTACTAAATTAATTGATGTTAACAATGAATTATGGATATTTTATATACTTCCATTCATCAGCTCTGGAAAACTTTGAAAAGTAAACCAATGATTACATTAGTTCTCTTCACAACACTGGTCAGTTGGCAAGGATTCCAGCATTCAGTTACGTACACTGTAAACATCAGAATGTTGGATGATCTATCTTCTTATGTTGACATTTTATTCTATTTGCAATGTGGAAAATAAATGTAGTAAAAGCCAGCTAGTATTTCCTGGAAATCTTTCAAGTTCTTTGTCATTTTATAACTTCCTTAGAATGTTTCATTTTTAAAGGTAAGTCTATTATATGGATTTTAAATAGTTTTATTGAGGTCTAATTTACATTCAGTAATATATACACTCATTTTAGGGATAGTTCGATGAATTTTGATAGTTGGATATAGCCATGTAAGCTCCACCAAAAATGAGAACCCACCTCTAACGGCAATCCACCCAGTCTGGAGGGTTAACTTGCTTCAAGTTAACAACCTCCTTGCTTGCTAACCTAAAGCCCTTGATCTGTAGCAGAACTAATTTATTTTCTTTGACATTTGCAGACCACTGGCCTTGGGGAATGAAGGACCAGAACTGTTCCCAGGCCACAGAGGTCAGCAAGTCTGTTTGAAGCCATCTTGGCTTTCTGATTAGCTCAGCGATTTTTTCAGCAATATATTTTTCTTCTTTAAGGTCACACAAAAGGTTTTACTGACCTCCCTTTATGCATCTGTAGATCTTGCCCTCCTTTGCAGAAAGAACAGAATACTCTTGTACAGTACCCTAGGTACCAAGGAACTAGACCTTCTTGCATGACCTCCCCTGGGCACCAAGGAGCTAGAACTTCTTACACAACCTCTGACCACTGAGATAGCTCTGTAGTTATCATTGAGTCTGCAGGTAATCAAGAAATGTCACAGACCAACCACTCCACTCCCTGAAGTGATTAAACCCCTTTAAAAAAATCCTGGGCCAGACAGAAACCTCAGAGTCCACCTTCTCCCCAGGTGGCTGGCCTCCTGGATAAAGCTCAAATTTCTTTCCAATCAGAACTCTTGAGTATTGGCCTGTGGAGCTCCTGGAAGCCAGACTTGGGTTTCAGTGATACAACTATGCTTAGCACAAGGGTAAGAGCTACAAAAGTGGAGAACTTACTTCAGATAGCTCCCTCCTGTACTTTCTCTGCCCACATACTCCCTACCAGAAACTGTTCTGCTTTTGTTCACTCTTCACTGCCTCTGAGTTTTATAGTTGTTTTCTGTGAAAGCCCTCCGGTAGGATCTTAGAATCTATCATTCCCTAGGGTTTGTATTTTCTCTTTGTTTTAAAATTTCCTTTTTAGAAACTAGTTGTATTGAATTTTACAAAAGTATTGGCCTACAATATCTGGAAATTTTTACAAATCTGGTTCTTCATTATACGTTGTTTGAGAAGCATAGCTCTAAACCAGAGGTCCTCAAAATGTGCTGTTAACTCATTTGAGGAACTCAGTATAAAGCAAGATGCAGTCCCATGCTAATTCAATAAGCCTGGCACTCTTCTATATATTTTTTCCCACCCTAGGTAATTCTGATTCACACAAACTTTGAGAATCAATCACTAAATTAATCCCAATTTAACTTTCAGAATTCTGGCTTAACCTTGTACCATTCATTAAAGGCTACACAGTAGACAGAGTTGACTAACCAAGCTGTCTAAGGCCTATCATTGGATTAAGAATTTTTGATTATATGACAGACGTTAGTTTATCACTAACTGTGGTCTTTTCACACACTAGTTGTAATTTGGATAGCAAAATGAATAAGGACCATGTTCTGATAGGACGTACTATCAGAAACACAGAAAACCTTTTGATATTAGCCAGTTAAATGGTCCCAAAACAGGAGGAATGTAATTTTCCTACTGGTAAAGTATAAACATTTTCTGTAAGTTACTAATATTCTCACAAATACAACTTCTCCATTTTTCTCTCAATTTAAGCTTCATGCAATGAAACATATCTGAAGTCTTACATGATGTCAGCAATAGGCCTTACCTTTTTCAATACAGTGTGCACCCCTCTTCCTTTTTTCCACCAAATGCATATCAGTTGCCTCCCTAACAGTGATTATACTGTGTGGCCTCAGAACTGGGAGCATCAGAATCTCCTGGGAAATTCTTTGAACTGCAGATCCATGAGCCTTACTCCAAACCTGCTCAGTCAGAAACCCTGAAATGGGACATTATGAATAAGAGGACTCCCTGGTGATTCTGATGTAAGCTAGTTTGAGAACCTCTTCATTAAGGTATACCACATACTAACTCATACCACTCACCCTGTTGGTGGACCTAAAGGGGCCTAAGAATACAGCTGAATGCCACCCTAATTCCCTGTCTTCTCTTTCTAGTTCTCTCTACCTACACAGCCAGTGTTCCTGTCACACTTACCCATCTTGACAAGGACAATCTAATCTCCCTCCTAAAAATGTTAACACTTTAAGGAGGACAGCTAAAGAAAGCACACTTAATTAGTTAATGACCAATAAAATTTTTTTTCTTAATTCTGGGACTGGGGGTATCTGTCACGTATCTTCACATTCCGTAATAGGGGAGAAACTCCTGTGGTTCAAATTTGAGACTGACCCTGGTACAGAGTACTGAAAATTTCTCTCCTACAACTATGTTAATTTCAGTAGGAAAGCGTTTATTTCCCTCTACCTTAATTTTCCCCTTCCTTCCTTTAATCATTATAAAACAACTACATGGCAAGATTGAAAGGATGGATGGATAAATATTGTTGACTTAACTTCATGCCAAAGTTTAAAACAAAACTTCTTCCCTAAATTCTATTTAAAAAGAAAAAAAAAAACAAAACTGTGGTATAGCTATGATTATTCCTATAGCTAGAGAGCACATAATGTCTTTTTTAAAAAGAGATTTTATTTTTAAGTGATCTCTTCACCCAAAGTTGGGCTCAAAGTACTACCGTGAGGTCAGGAGTCACACGCTCTACCAACTGAGCCAGCCAGGTGCCCCAAGAGCACATAATGTCTTAAAGTGCCCTTTAGAATGATCACATTCCAGTATAGGTTCTAACATACTCTCAAATAAATCCATATAACCAGGAAACCAAGGTGACGACAAATTTTAACCTGAATGTTTACTTAGAAATTCCTAGTGCTTTTTGTGTATACATAAGCCAAGCTCTCATCTCAGAAGCCAATTAACATTATACAGAGATGTTTGTATAAGCAACTGAGGCACAGATAAAAATTTAAATAATTTGGAAAAAGTGAAAAAATAAAAATTACATTTATCAAGGTCTCTGCTTCCTTCTAATAGAAAAATTATTGAAAGAGCCCATCTTAACATTCACTCCAGTAACCCATGGGAATGCTGAATTGTAATTTATTTTCCTTTCTAGTAACTTAACTGAGAATTTCTAATCATTCAGTATATGTTTTGATTCATTAAGTATCCTGTTCAAATTTTATTTGGTCCCCCCAATCAAAGTATTAAATCCTCCTAACAACAAACACATGGAGAGATGGATGTGTTGAGGCCAGTAAATAGTTCTGGCCACATTGCTTTTGGTAGAGAAGACAGGACAAATTTTTTTGTTTGGTGTGTGTGTGTGTGTGTGTGTGTGTGTGTGTGTGTGTGTGTGTGAGAGAGAGAGAGAGAGAGAGAGAGAGAGAGAGAGAGAGAGAGAGAGAGAATATCTTTAGGCTGCACGCTGTCAGGGCAAGTTTGTGGCTCAGCCTCACCAACCATAAGACCATGACCTGAGCTGAAATCAAGAGGTGGACACTTAATCAACTGAGCCACCCAGGCTCCTCAGGACAATTAAAAAAATTAACGTTTATTTATTTTTGAGAGAGAGAGAGAGAGAGAGAGAGAGAGAGAGAGAGAGAGAGAGAGAACAAACAAGGTGGGAGGGCAGAGCAAGAGGGAGACACAGAATCTGAAGCAGGCTCAAGGCTCTGAGCTGTTTGCACAGAACCTGATGTGGGGCTCAAACCCACGACCACAAGATCATGACCTGAGCTGAAATTGGACACTTAACTGAGCCACCCAGGCACCCCTGGGACAGTTTTTGATCAAAATTATTTAATAATTACCTGATCTAGTGATAAATTGGCAGGGTGCTAATTGAGTTACACCTGGAAGGCAGACACTACATGACTCAGGAGAGATTAGGAGTGGTTTCCATGCAAACCACAGAGTAGAAGTAAAATGAAAAATCCTGATGAAGGCTGAAAGTGCAATAAAAATGCCATGGTAGGATATACTCGAACTCTTGTTTATTTTGGCAGAAAATGGAAAAAAGTTTGGGATGCAGTAGATATAACCGTAAGCTATAAATTTCAGCACTATAAGAAATGTCACTCAAGTGTTTAAATCCTGAGAATGAGTGCACACATCCTTTAAATGTGTAACAGTCTGTCTCCAATCAATGGGAAATCTCAGATTTCTCATTTTCTACTGAGTGTGTTACACATCTCTGAAATGGTAGTCTGGAAATCAATGGTTTGGTGAAAGGATGTCTTATCCTTGGGTTTTTCCCAAAAGTCTTTGGTACTGAGTATGAATTAGTTTGAAAAAAAAAGTTTTCTTGCATAGGTGGATATTTATCATCTTTATGGATATATTTAGGTCCTAAAATTCTATGTATTAGCTGTATGGCACTTGAAACACTGTCAAATTCTAACTGTGTCATTGCAATTTACAGTGAGCCAACCATCAGTGGGAAGCAACCAGAGTGGCACATATGGTCTCTGTCACAACAAGTCAACTCCGCAGGACAAAAGCAGCCGGAGGTACTATGTAAATGGACAATTATGGCTATATTCCAATAAAACTTTAATGACACTAGAGCTAGAATTTCATGTAATTTCCAAGTGTCACATAATATTATCCTTCTGATTCTTAAAAACACCTAAAATGTAAAACCTATTGTTATTTTGTGGGCCATACACAAACAGGTGTTGAACTGGACCTGGCCTGTGGGCTATAGTTGGCTGAGCTCTCAGCTAAATGTAGCATAATTTGATCCCCTAGTGATGGACACCTGAGTCATTTCTAACCTATGCCATAAGAAACACTGCTTGAATAGAGAACATTGTACATATGATATTTATCACCTATAAAAATATCTGTCTGGGGCGCCTGGGTGGCCCATTTGGTTTGGTGTCTGAATGCAGCTGAGGACATGATCTCGTGGTTTGTGAGTTCAAGCCCCGAACCAGGTTCTGTGCTGACAGCTCAGAGCCTAGAGCCTGCTTCACATTCTCTCCCACCACTCTCTCTCTCTGCCTTTCCCCTGCTCTTCTCTGTCTCTCTGTCACTCTCTCAAAAATCAATAAACATTAAAAAAAATACATCTGTCTAAATTTCTCAAAAGTAAACTCTTAGCTTAAAGGGTCTTTGATTTTTTATTCTTGATAGAGATTCCAAATTGTCTTCTAATTGAAGTTGTATCAGTGTAAACTCCCAGACATACTATGAGTAAGCCTGTTCTCCAAAGCCTCATCAGCAAGTTGTGTGAAGCTTCTAGATTTTGTCAGTCTGACCGGTAAACAAAAGTGCATATAGTTTTAATTATATTTCTCTTATGAATAGAATTGATGTTTTTTGTTTTATTGTTTAGGAGTCATTGAAAATTTTCTTTGCTGCCAACTACTAGTATCATTTTCTCACTTTTCTATTAGCTTGTTGTTCTTAATTTCTAAAAGTCTTCATACATGACGAAGGCACAAATGGTTAACTACAATGTGGGGCACAAAACAGCAGAGATTTGGTCACTTTTATTTACTGACATAGCCCTTGCTCTTAGATAAATGGCAGATGTAAATTTGTCTTTGTCTATAAATGAATTACAGAATGTTTCCTAGTCATTTGTATTTTGACTTTGCTCAAGTTGATTTTGGCTGTGCATTATTTTCATGTATGTGGTTGAATTCATCAATCTTTTACAGCTTCTAGATTTTTTTTTAAATTTTTTTTAACGTTTATTTATTTTTGGGACAGAGACAGAGCATGAATGGGGGAGGGGCAGAGAGAGACGGAGACACAGAATCGGAAACAGGCTCCAGGCTCTGAGCCATCAGCCCAGAGCCCAACGTGGGGCTCGAACTCACGGACCGGGAGATCGTGACCTGAGCTGATGTCGGACGCTTAACCGACTGAGCCACCCAGGCGCCCCTACAGCTTCTAGATTTTGAGAAGTATTTAGTAAGACCTTCTCTACTCCAAGCTTACAATGTAGTTCTTCCCTATTTTCTTCCTATAGTGGTATAATTTTTTTCTTAAATCTTGAAAGCATTGGGGCTTTTTTTCTTGATACATGGTGACAGAAGTGGATTCAACTTTTTTTTTCACATTGACATTTTTATTAATGCCAACTGTTTTTTTAATTATTATTATTTTTAAAACAATAGCACAAAAATGTTTCAAGGAAGCAGTCTCACAATCTGATGAGCTTCTGAAATACAGTTAAGCCGCACCAAATATGAATTCCTGTTAATAACACAAAAAAAATATTTTTAAAAAGAGAAAGAAAAAGAAAAGGAAAAAAGGAAGAAAAGAGGTAGGGCCAGAAAAATGGAATGAGGTTTAGAGTTAAAACTCACTGGATTAGTTAGGTGAGGCTTGCTAGTAGGATACACTGTTAAAGTGAAGAGTGGCACACAGGCTTACAGTTTTTGTTGTTTTATTTTAATTTTTTTTAACGTTTGTTTATTATTGAGAGACAGACACAGAGCGTGAGCAGGGGAGGGGGCAAAGAGAGGGGGAGACACAGAACCCGAAGCAGGCTCCAGCTCTGAGCTGTCAGCACAGAGCCTGACACGGAGCCCGAACTCACAAACTTCGAGATCATCATGTGAGCTGAAGTCGGTCACCTAACCAGCTGAGCCATCCAGGAGCCCCAGTTTTTGTTGTTTTTACCAGTGACCACTAATATGTGGCCCCTGAAGCAGTTAACAGGGACTTCTTACATGTCCAGAAGGAACCAGGAGAAGCCAGCGTTGATACTGTCAGAAAGAGGCTTAACGGTTGGCCTGTCAGACAACTAAGACCATTGTTAGCAGAGTAATTCCTTCAGGATGGCCTGGCTGAAAACCCTTTCATCGCTATGTCTCACCACTCGTATTACATATTCCATCTCTTCCCTTACTACCTTCCTACTTCCACTATGAAATGCCTCCTTTGCTTGCTGTTTACATATACGAAAGCTATTAATATTTGCACATTAATAGTATACTCTAGTACTTAACTGAACTTGATAATGTCATAATTTTAGTTACCCTTAAATGTTTAAGGTATGCGTATTATATATATCATCTAAAAAAAAAAGAGTGATTCTTTACCACTTTTTTTAATGTTTATTTATTTATTTTGAGAAAGAGCGTGAGTGCGCACATGTGTGCGGAGGGGCAAAGAGAGAGAGAAGCCCAAGAAGGTTCCACGCTGTCAATACAGAGCCTGACACAGGGCTCATTCTCACAAATCGTGCGATCATGACCTGAGCCAAGATCAAGAGTGCCTCTGTGTGCCACTTTTTAAAGAATAACATCATGTGGTTATAATTCACTTATAAAATTCACTCTTAACACTGCCTCTTAAAATTTGTTAAGATATGTTCACTTATCTAATTATACATGCAGTAAATGCTAAAAAGTGTTACAAGAGGGCTTCCCTTTTTTGTTCCTATCTTTAGTCAGGAATGAGTGTAATATCCCACTGGGTTTGATGCTGACTTTGAGTTGAAATAGATGTAGTTTTATAATGTTAAGAAATTATTTATGTATTCTCATCATAAATAGTTAAATTTGGCAAATGTCTTAAGCATCTGTGAACACGATCATGACTTGACTCCCAGATATTATAATCAACGTATACATTATTTTTCCCGTATTCTACTTTTCAGCTACCGCCCCACCCCCCCAATATCATCCTGATGAAGCTTGTGTTGCATATGACCTCACATGGTGGCTTCTGTGGTCATCTTAGCTGCTTTTGGCATTTTGACTCAGCGTATTATAGCTGCCGCCTACTTTCACTCAAAAAGGAGTTCACTCAAAAAGGAGTTTTCTCTTTCATCTTTATGGTATAGCGTGATGTCCAGGAGGAAAAGGACATTGATGTCTCATTCCACCATGCTTATGTAGGGACTAAATCCTTTCTAAAATAGAAGCACTGCTAGACAAAAGTTGTTCAACCAAACCCCTTTTCCTCGAGTGGACACTGAACACTGTCCAGTTATCCTCCTGTTTTTCTCTAGTAGGAAAGATGTCCTGTTACCCACAACAGGTCACATCCCTTTCTCATTGTCCATAAATAATAAAAGAGCTTAACTTTTATTGCTCTCTTGCTACCCATTCTTAATATTTCCTAATACTTCTTAATACTTCCTGAGCACCACCTTACTCTATCTCCCTAGGACACTTGTAAGGAAGGCACCAGGGAAGCAGGGGGAGAAGAGTGGGTAAGAAGTGGACTCTAAAGCTGGACAGCTGCGTTTGAACCCCACCTTTACATCCTATTTTGCCTTTCCCTTACAGCTTCTGCAGACATAAATGAAGGCTGATGATAGAACCTACTTACAGGTTGCGAAGAGTATACGAGAGAATAGATTAGTACCTGTGACACAACAGAATGGGATGCTGTGAGATACAGCAGACTAGCACCCAAAGCAAGCTGTCACCAAATGTTTACTGTTGCTGTCCTAACTTTCCAAATGTGAACAGAGTTAAAGGACATACCCAAGGTTCTGTGGTTGCTAAGTGAAGGGAAACAACCAAGTAGAGCTGTGATTCAAATCAAGCAAGTCATTCTCCAAAGCCTCTGCTCTTTTTATATGCTGTATTAGTTTGCTATGGCCACCATAACAAAATGCCACAAATCAGGTCGCTTAAACAGAAATGTATTGTCCCCCCCCCCACACACACACACAATCTCTATCCATCTCTCTGTTCTTCACTTAACTCTCACAAAGTCCTGTGAGTGAGGTCCTATTATTATACCTATTTTATGGATAAAGAAACTGAGTCACATATGGGTAAACATTCTATCATTCTCTCCCATCCTCATGCCCTTGCTCTTTAATGTGTGGTCTTGCACTTCATGGAGCCAAGATAAACCATCACGTAAGATTCCATCAGGTTCTCACCTGCACCTATGAATAATCTCCTCTTCCATTTCTGTCCTTGCCAGAGAGAGAACATCTTGACCCAACTTGGTGGGGATTGTGTTTTGAAAATCACCCTGTCTCTTTTTTCTTTTTTTTTAACCATCAATAAATAATCATAGAATTAAATATGTAAAACTTAACCTAAGTGCTATGAAAAGATAGGGGGTTTTGACAGAAATAACAAGACAGTGGCTAAAGAGCTATAAGAAAGGCAGTGGCACTAAATTAAGTCGGAGAGCCCTGCATTGCATGGTTAAGAGGGTCTATTTTATCCTCACTATAATGGGAAACCATTGCAGGGAGTGGCATGAGCCAGTTTACATGGAGACAGATAATTATAACCATATGGTAAATGCTATAATTGAGCCGAATATTGTGAGAACACAGAGGAAATGCAACAGCTCTGCAAGTGGAGTCAGGAAGGTTACAGAAAACATTTGATTTGACAAATAAAGGGTCAGTTGAGTTTTCCTCAAAGATGACTAGTACTTAATTACATGATTTGCCTCTTTTGCAGCCATAGGGTGCTATTATTATATAAATCCATATTAGACAAGCTACCTGGGGCCTTAAATTCAGATTTTATTTGCCGCATACACTTAAAAAAAGAATAAACTCAATCACAATAATGATATGGAAGTCTTATTTCAAGCAGAATCTGAGGTTTAAACAAATAATAAACAAAATTTAAACCAAGCTGGGATCAGCGCCCAGAAAACAGTCACATTAAGGCAAACTAGTGAACATAAGAAGAATAAAGTGATGGCAACAAAGCTGGTGAAACAACAGAAGTAGATTAAGAGGGGGCCAGGTGTGGATGACAGAACCCAGGACAGGCACCAGAGTTCCATTCGTGGCTTTGCCACTTCCTTGTGATTCTGACATTACTGAATTTCCCCTGGCTCCATTTCCTCAGCTGGGAAATAAGCACGTGAGTCTGAGGATTTGTCCCAGGGGCTTTCAACATTCAAAGTGTTTCTGAGTCAATGACAGCTGAAGCAGAAAGGCCTCTCCTCACGATGACCTACTAATTTGTGATAAGGCAAACTGGAAAAGGAAAATGGGGGGTTGAATGCTCATTCTCAGTTACTCATAGGCATCTAGGCTTCTTTTATCCACCCCCCTCACTCCTGTCCTACACAGGACAGGTGGGAGAAGTCATGGGAGATTAAAACATCAGCACAAATGTATATAGAAAGCTGATCTTCACTTCTGTCCTCTAACACTAGAAAGATAAGTTGACCCCAAGCCTTGTTATCTCATGTGGAGACATTCTGTGGCTGTCCCACAACTTGCCTTGGAGACAAACTCACCCATTTTCTTTGTCTGACTCATGAATGGGTTTGGGGGCAAAGGCTGTGATAGAGACTATGAGGGCATTCCCCTCTCTTTGGTCAGAGGCAGCTCAGGAAGAAGTGCATCTCCATAGTGTGTAGTGTAGGGGGTGTGGGGGGCTGGGGGGGTGGTTCCTGTTCAGCTCTCTGAATTGGTCTGGGGCCCAAACTCTAATCATGAACTTTTGGCTGACTAGAAACTGTAGTGCCTCTCTCTCTTTCAGGGGCCTTGTGAAGACCACTGATAGGCAATAAATGTGATGTGGATATTCCGACATTTTCTGCCTAAATGACATTCTAAATGCACCGCTGGATTATCAACCTGGCATCACTGGCAAGAACAGCATCAATAAATCCAATATTTCTAATCTTTTCCCCTTGGAAATCAACCTTTTCACATTCCTCAGGTTGTTTGCACTTGGCATAACTCCTACAAATATCCAATTCTTTTTCACTATATTAAAGATCTAAGTCAGTTAAATGACTAGAAAAAGAAATAGAACAAGCTATGGTCGCTGGTGAGTTACCATGGAAACCAAATCCAGACTGGAATCCACTTCCAGTATCCCTTGGGTTGGTTACTCATAGACTCAATCTGCATTGAGGCATCAAAAAGGTAAAGAAAAATCAGAAGATAGTCAACCTTCAATTATCTTCATTACCATATATATAGAGATATAGATAGATAGATAGATCCTATATAATGCTAAATCATCTTTAGATAAAGTTTTCATGCATCTGTAAGCCCCATTCTTCAATTAATTTATGTGTGACGAGACAATTAAAAAAACTTTTTATACTCTAACAATGCAAAATTGTAAGTTTCACAGAGCATATTAGCAAGCCATGTTTTTATAGTCTGATTCCTAAAAGTTTCTATACCATTGTCCCATTGCAATGTTGTGATTTGTAATATACATTAATTTGGTCATTTAGATGACCAAAACACATTTCTCCTATATACATTTCCCCTTTGCTCAGTTTCTGTCTCACAGCTCCCTACAAGATTGGAATTCCCTAAGTGTTGAGAATAATTAAGGTGTCTTGTGTTTTGTTAATGAGCTGATTTTTAGAAACTCTCAAGGATGGGGACTAGTTACAAGAACCAACCTTGTGATCAGTGGGTTGCACTTTATAGTCTCACTTGCAGATATTCAGGGATGAGAAAAGGATGGGAGATTAAGTTCAACTGCCAACGGCAAATGATTTAATCAATTGTATCTATGTAATGAAGCCTCCATAAAAATTCAAAAGAACAGGGCAGAGTTTGGAGCATTTCTGGGTTGGTGAACACATGGAGGTTGGGGAGAATGGCAGGCTTGGAGAGGAAATGTGCTGTTCCTGAGTTACATGCTTTTCAAAAAAATTTTTTTTAAGTTTATTTTTGAGAGAGAGAGAGAGAGAGAGAGAAAACGTGCGTGCATGAGCAGGCAAGCGAGCGGAGGAGGGGCAGAGAGAGGAGACACAGAATCCGAACCAGGCTCCAGGCTCTGAGCTGCCAGCACATAGCCGGATATGGGGCTGAAACCCAGGAAACGTGAGATCATTACCTGAACTGAAGTCAGACAAACAACCAACTGAGCCACCAAGGCACCCCAAGTTACATCCTTTTATAGTAAACTGGTGATCTAGTAAGTAAAATATTTCTCTGAATTCTGTGAGCCACTCTAGCAAATTAGTTAATATGAGGAAGAGGTTCTGGGAACTTCAGCTTTAGAACCAGTTGTTAGTCAGAAGTATAGGTAATAACCCTGACTTGAGACTGGTGTCTTAAGTCCAAAGATGGGGTGATGGGAACTTCCAATCTGGTGAGAAGCACCTGGCATCTGAAGTGGAGAGTGAGTGTAATGGAGGCAGTCTTGCAGGACTGCACCCTTAACCTGGGGAATCTGAGGCTATCTATAGGAAGACAGTGCCAGAATGAAGTACACTTGAGTTGATTGGGTGAATTGCTTAGTTGTATGTATGGGAACCTCCTCCCCCCACCACACACACATTGGTCTCAGTATACCTATTTATGCACCAACACAGGTTTCAAGGGTTTGTACAATATGTAAAATGCTCCAAGGAACATAGTTCTGCAGCTGGTCTGTTCTCATAAACTTTACCGTTAAATGTCTAAGAAAAAAAAATGTAGTGTAGATCCTGCAATGAGTTTGAAAATCCTACCTTATGCCATCTTCAATTTTAAACAGAAAACCTCTTTTTCCATCCCTCCCTATTGTACAGGAAGACTGTATTAGGAGCTACTTCACGTTTTAGTTCCTGTGGAAACATATAGGACAAATTCCTCTTATGTCATTGCTTCTGGTGTTGTACTATGTCTGTGCTGCCAGCTCATCGTAGGGAAAGTTCATGGTGGAAGAATTCAGGTAATATGTTTCCTTTCTGTACACTATCTTATGCATTTGATGCTTCTGTAATAGCAAGTGGTGAACCAACAACTCTATTTTGGCTTCCCCTAAGACCCCCTTTGTGGGTTCAAACTTAATAGAGGTTACCTCATGGGAAATTGATGACATTAGAATAATGGATTTGATTCCAAGAGAACACTTGTACTCTGGGGCAAAACAACTACAGATCATTTTGCTGCTCTTTCTCAGCCTTACTATGTAAGAATTGAGCTATTAACTCTTCCCGTGGAGATGGACTAATATTTCAGAAATCTTCCTTTAACAATTCCTCTCAGGATACCAAGTATGAAAAGAACTACATCCACAAGATGAGAAAGTTTCAAGTATCTGGCTACACGTGTATAAATAATCATATGAACCTATAAGCAAGGCAACATCACTCAGAGTTCTGGAATACGAGCTCCAGTAGGGGGGAAATGAAGTTCAGTTGGCATTGCACTTGCTACAAAAACCACAATCTCTCACATGGAACAGTCCTCATGTGCATCAACAGGGAAAGACAAGCACAGCTTCAGATCTCTTTAAATCACAGTAGAAAGATCATTGGAATATTAGTGTTCATGCTAAGAGGCACCTCAGGCTTTCCTCAGCAAAATCCCTCTTATTTCATAGATGACTTAGTTAAGTAATTTGTTTAAAGACTCTCATGGAGCCAGCGAGAAAATCAAGATGAGGAACCATTTCTATGTTCATAATATTCCCTTCTCCCCAAAAACCTAAATTCTCATGTCTCAGATTATGCATGGATTTAAATTGAGTCACCTCATAGCATGTATGCTTAGATGCTCTAACTAATGATCTCTCCTGATTGACAACGACTACACAGAACATTCCTTCAAGAGCTGCCAACACAATCCATTTATCACGAGATTATATATTTAGAACCTAAGGCTTAAACCCCCTCCCCTCATTACCTAAAACTGCTTCTTTTGTTCTTTCAGTCTAATCTCTTGTCTGATATTAAGACCATCTGGGATTTTTGTTTTTGTTTTTGTTTTTTCTCTATCAATATTCTGGATTGCCAGAATTTAGGGGATTCAGATTCTAGTCTTGGCATTGTTACTCTGCAGGCCATCTTGGGCAGACTATTTATTCTGCCTATAATTCTATTTCCTTATTTAAATATAGTAATATTTGGGTTTAGTCCGAGGTTCTTTATTTGGAATTTAGTCTCCAAATTCAGGAAGCATGTGAAAAAGTCTATGTTCAATTTCAGGTGCATATATTGTGAGCAATATAGTGTTGAAAGGATTCCTAAATTTGATCAGTTAAGAATTCCTGAGCTAAAGGATTTCTGCAGTCTATCCAACCTGCTAAGATTCTACAAATTACATGATATGGTAAATGACATCTCAATATCCCTACAGAATCCATTTATTTATCTATTGTTCTTCCTAATTGGTCTTCAGTTTCCTTAAAGCCTAAGGGATTAGGAATAATATTTCCTAACTACTATCTACTTGTTACAGATTATTTAAAAAAAAAAAACTGCAATCACCTTTCCTGTAGCCTATCTCCATAGTTGCCTCCTTGAGCTGCTGCCTAATTTCCTACTGCCTGAGCCCTCAGATAATCACATTCTAATTGCCTTTCTGACTGCCTCTACCACCTGCTATTGGTATGAAGCTGGAGACAGAAATGCATGGAAACAGAAGATACCAAAAGAAGAATCTCATTAAAGTTGGGCAACTAAATGTCTCAACCACAGAAATTATGTCCAAAGCCAGGGACAAATAAAAATCATAATAGAAGTAAGTATCAATGTCATATAGCAGGGATCAGGAAGTAAGTAAATCCAGGGTTTGAAATGGGTGGTGGCAAGTGATTCAGATTATGAGTGTTAGGATAACAAAGGCCTGTTTTTAATTTTTGTTGTCTGTATCCTTCAAGGAGAGATATAAGCCTCACTTGAATTCTAGTGAGAAGACTCAATGACAAGCTCTGGTCTCTTTCCATCTACATTGTGGATCAATAGTACCAACTGTTACCACAACTGCTTCTACTACTAGGTCTGTACCGGGTCCTGACTTCATGCCTTGCATTTCACTAAGAGCCTTTTACATATCATTCATTTTGTCTTCACAGCAACCTCGAGGTTTTTACCACAATCTTCATTTTATAAATGAGGTAGTAAGCTGAGGGAGGGACTGACTTGCCCAAGAACTCTAGCTCCTAACTTGGGAGTCAGGTTCAACCTCAATGCCCACTTCTCAAATGTGTTGAAAAGAGGCATTTGACTCATATCTGTTTCCTAGGACTGCAGTAGCCATTACTACTAAAACAATAGAAATTTATTTTCTCACAGTTCCAGAGGTTACAAGTCCAAACTCAAGGTGTTATCAGGGCCATGCTCCCCCTGAAGGCTCTAGGGAACAACGATTCTTGTCTCTTCCTAGTTTCCAGTGGCTGCAGACAATTGTTGGCATTCTTTGGTTTATGGCTACACCACTCCAATCTCTGCCACCATCTTCACATGCCATTTCTCTCTTTGTATCTCAGTATGTCCTCTCCTCTTCCTATCAGGACATCAGTCATTGGATTTAGGGGGTCATCCTAATACCGTAATGACTTCAATTTCTCTTAATCAATTAGATAGGGAAAGTCCCTATTTTCAAATAAGGTCATATTCTGAGCTTCTGGGTGGACATGAATTTTGAAGGGGACATTATTTAACCTATTACCACACCTTTGTAGATATCTACATGTATTGTACATCATTATAATAATTTTCAAAGATCATCCATAAAGCAATGTATTTCATTCTGAACTAGTGCATAATGGTACCATTATTGTAGGAGAATTCTATACTCCTTGACTTACTTACTATATTTTTATAAGCATCATTCTCCTCTTACTATGTGTGATACTACTTTCTCCAGGAAATAGCTTTCTGAGGTAGATCTGGCTATGGTCAGTGTATCAATTTGCAGTTCAACTTCAAAGCTCTGAAAAACTTTTAAAGCTCAGGATTACAAATTTAATGCTGCATTTGATTTACTCTGAGGAAAGATTTCCATATTTAATAAAAAATAAATAAAGGCTCATATGTGTTCAAGAATAAAAAGCCAACAAATAGGTCTGGTCAGTTTTGGTTTCTGATTCAGATCAAAACCAGATAATTTCAATAATACGAGTCATGTGCTGTCACCCCACCAATACTGAAATTGCACAAAAATAACCATGTGTTGTATGGTGCTTTCAAACGTTTACTGTCTTGCCAGGATGTGTGTTAGGAGGACAGGAAAGTGACAATGCACTTCTGAACAGAGATGAGGGAAGGAGTAAGAATAGGTCTCCAACATGGTATTAAATGGAAAATAACCACTGCTTTTTCTACCTCTCCCTACTGAACTTGTTTCTCTCAAAGTCAATCTTTGCTACTCAAAAGTCATACATCATTGGTTTGAGAGACAGGACAGTGGCTATATTGTGAAATAGTGAAGTTTTGTCAAGAAAGAATATTAATTCCATCTTTTAATCTTAACATTAAAAGAAGGCACTTGACTACATAAAAGGAAAGATTAGAATCCTGAATATCTCATTTCAAGACTTGCGTGATCTTTTTAGTGGTGAAGATGTAACAATGCCAGAAAAAGAGGAGTCCCTAAAAACATTAAATGTTTTCTGTCCTGCCCCGTGAGTCCATGCTCGAGTTCAAGGTTAGCTGTTAATGGTTACCATTTTTTTTTATTTTTTTTAATGTTTATTTATTTTTGAGACAGAGAGATACAGAGCATGAACGAGAGAGGGTCAGACAGAGGGAGACACAGAATCTGAAACAGGCTCCAGGCTCTGAGCTGTCAGCAAAGAACCCGACGCGAGGCTTGAACTCACGGACCGCGAGATCATGACCTGAGCCAAAGTCGGACGCTTAACCAACTGAGCCACCCAGATGCCCCAATGGTTACCATTTTTAAACAGTAGGACGCTCTGTGAATTTTCATGTGTGTTAGCTGAGTATCTAGAGCTGCTGGATAAGCACTGGAAGACAGGCCCAAGGGAATTGATGCTATTCTTTAATATCATTCTTTGTTGCCTGTATCCTAACATATAGATTTGAGATATTACACGCCAGAGGTTTGGTGTAGGACACAGTTTAGTATCAACTTATTATATTTTGAGTATGGGGTGCAGGGCTGCTAGGACCTAGACTGGGTCCAAGTAAGATAAAAAGCTAAGGAGGAAGGGAGCAAGAGGCAGGGTGTTGTCAGGAAAAAATTGTTCAATGGGGCGGGGGTTGGAGGGAAGGGAATGGGAACTAAACTTATACCCAATATCTAAGAATGAGGCAAATGCCTTTTAAATCCAAAGGCCTGAAGGAGGGAGATGTAGATGAAACAAAAATAGGTCACAAGATCTGAGTACAGGACACTCAGAATGCAAAGCAATATATGATAGCCATTGGAAGATTCTCCTATATTCCAGGGCACAGCTTTCAGTACTGTATAGACATGGCTGTCCCTTTGACTATGGGGATGAGGTAGCTAGAAAAGGGCCCAAGTCTGCTTAGATGCGTTCTTACAGTCTCATCTCTTTTCAAAGGACTTTCACTCGCTGGTTATCTGATATGACTATCACATCGTTGGTAACTTGTGTATGGCACAAAGAACTACATCCACTTTTACACAGGATATATAAGGTGCAATTGGTTTTTAATTTAACTCAATAAAAATTGCCAATTTACCTCTATGTACTAGTGTTGGGTAGATTGTGAATAAAAAACAAACCAGGCTCTCATCGACTATTACTGTTACTATTGAGGTCACCTGGTTAGTTGGCAAGATGTATAGAAATGATCCCATCTTTAGATTCACACTTGTGTTTTCATTACATCCTATTTTCTCTTAATTGGAAACAATTCTCAAAACTATTTGATGAGAAAAGTATTACCTACACCATTAGCTTGATCAGTTTCTGTATTAACTGTTTAACAAGAGGGGTAAAGAATACCTTCGAGATAAAAAAAAGATATTACAGGTTTAATTCAACTATTTCCTATAGAGTGTGTTATGATTAGTATATATCCAGGGTAGAAAACAAAGCAAAAGTGTCATTTAATTTATCTATTTAAAATATTTATTGAAAAATTACTCTTATATCTAAGTGTGGAAGTTATGATGAGTAGGCATGGCCCTGCCATCCCATATTTTTAACTAGTGGGAGAAATATTAAAAAGTAAATCCTTCTACTTTGGAAGTTGATAATAACCATACTTATCAAAACACCTAACTATGGACACATGTTACTTTTATAATAAAAAAAGAAAATGAATTAGGTATGCTGGCTAGGGTAGTCACTACATGAGAAAACAATCATAGTTTAGAAGAGCCTACAAGATACAATTACAGGATTATGTGCAGAACACTGCATGAACTTGCATTTTGATTTCATGTCATAACACCATGATTGAAGGCTTCAATGTCAGAGTCAAATTTAGATCTCCCACTTAGAGATTATGATAATCAGAATCTTCTGTCACTGAATCCCAGAGTATTTGAAATACATTGCACTCCAACAGTGAAGCGACAATACGAAAAAACAGTATGAATATTATTTCTCTCTTTTCTAAGGAAGTTTAAATTTTTCCTCCTAGGTCATTTTTTTAAAAATCAACAGGATGCATTACATTTCATCCAAAACTGCTTTACACTTTTCTTGCATGTTTAAGAAAGATGCAATCCAACATGTAGGTAGGCAAGGAGGAAGAGATAGCAGCACGTGCATATAAAGCTCACCTCTGCTGTAAGTAACCTTTCACACGTCTTATAAAATGGAATGTACAACCATGAACTTTCTTTAGTTGTGAGAGTTAATGAGTAATAGAAAATTCCTGACAGAGTGTGTGGCAGAGCATAAGTACTCAACGAATATTCCAAGAGGAATTTAGCATTCTGTATGGTGTGAGGTAGTAATTAAGCTTGCTTTTCTAAATGCAGACTAACATCCCCAAATTCAGTCATGAGTCATACACTTTCTCCACTGATTTTTTTTCTCAATTCAAAGTTTTAACTTACGAAAGTAAAATATAATCAACGTGAAAACTTCAAATAATCCAACAAAGAAAAATTTGTCACTTTCCCCAAAGGATTTCTACACCTGTCCCCTAGAGTTTTTTTTATATGTGTTTAAATAGATTAAATTATAATACTATGCACATGTGTATACATGCACACATAAATTCTTCTTTCATACATTGGATTGAATTTTATTCACAATTCTGTGACTTGCTTCTGTCACTCAATAATGTACCTTGAAAATCTTCAGGTGGCAGTATGTACAGGTTCACATTACCCTTCTTAACATCTGCTAATATGTCTATGTGGGTGCATATATTTATAAGTTTTTTAAGTAATCTGTATTTATTATAAAATTCCAAACAGTACTCAAAGTTGTTAAGTGAAAACTAAAGGCCCTTGAAACTCCATACTCCCAATTCCATACCCAGAACTAAGTGCTCCAAATAACCATTTCAAACTATCCAAGTGTTGACAAAGATGTGGAGAAAAGGGAACCTTTGTGCACTGCTGGTGGAATGTAAATTGGTGCAACCACATTGGGAAACAGTATGAAGTTTCCTCTAAAAAATTAAAAATAGAAATACCATCCAATCCAGAAGTTTCACTACTATTTTCCCAAAGAAAATAAAAACACTAACTCAAAAATATCTATGCATCCCCAAATTCATTGCAGCATTATTCACAATAGCCAATATATGCCAACAACCTCCTAAGTGTCCATTTACGTAAGAATGGATAAAGAGGAGGTGAGATACATACACACTCATTTATTTGTATAAAGTTATATGCACACACAGACACACATACACAAAGTGAAATATTTAGCCATAAAAAAGAATGAAATCTTGCCATTTGTGACAACATGGATGGATCTCAAGGGCATTAAGCTATGTGAAATAACAGAGAAAGACAAATATTGTGTTTTTGCTTTTATGTGTGGAATCTAAAAAAAAAGTCTCAGAGATAAAGAGAATGGATGATATCTTTATGACCTTCAGAAAGGTAGGAATTTGTTTAACAAAACACCAAAGTGCAAACTTCAAAGGAAAAGATTAACAAAATACATTTATCTATCAAAACTTCTGAGTTCTGATCATCAAAATCAATGTAAAGAAAGTAAAATGAGAATTGCACACTGGAAGATGATAGTTTTTAATGCTTATAAAAGGCAAAGGATTAATCAATATAAAAATAAAAATATAGAGAATTCCTATAATCTACACGAGGAAGAATAACCAAAAAATTGAGGAAAAGCTTTAAGAGACAATTCATAGGAAGGAAATCTAAACAACCAATAAAAGATGCCCAACCTGATTAGTAATCTCAGAAATGAAAATTACAACCACAATGACAGATCATGTTTTTGTATGGGTGAGCATTAACCAGAGCACTTCTATAGTATTTCTGGTGCATACAAATTGGAATAACCAGTTTGAAAAAGAATTGGGCATTATTCTGCAAAACAACAAAAACAACAACAAAATAGCCATTTATTTAAAAATTCATCTTAAATATGGCATACTGAATTCTCCTATTTATATGGGCCTCTCTTCAATTTCTATTTCCATACCATATTGTTTTGATCACTCTAGAGTGAATTATGTTTTTAAAGATTTTTTTTTGTTGTAGAGTGAAATATGTTTTCATAAGTGAGAAGGCATTCCTTCCCTTTAGTATTCTTCTCCTTTAAAACTCTCAGGTAAAATTTGAAATTTGCTTTTCCAGATGTACTTTAAGATCAATTTGTCAAGCTCTCCAAAACCAATGAAAAAAGAGAAAAGTTTGAATATGACTGCTTTGAATTTATACATTGAATCAGAGAATAATTTAAATTTAAAAAATAATGAGTATTCATATGAAGAAGCATGCCATATTTTTTAATTAATTTAAATCTTTCTATGTCCTTTGTAATTTTTTGGATTGTAAATTTACTGCTATATTTGCTTTAGATATTTAATAACTTGTATTGCTTTTGTGAAAGCAAACATTTTATCCACTGCATTTTAACACTTTATTGAGATATAACTGAATTAAACTAAATTGCACATATTTAAAGTGTGCAATTGATACATTTTGAAATATATCTACACATGTCAAATCACTACCACAAATGAGATAGCATATAAAAAAATTGTACCTCTTTGTAATCTCTCACTCTTTTTTATATCCTCCAATATGCTTGTGTTCACTATGCATCAGTTTGGATTTTCTAGAAATTTATATAAATGGAATCATACCATATATATATTTATTTTTTCTCTGACTTATTTTACTCAGCATGGTTATTTTGAAACTAATCCATTTTGTTTGGAAGTTTCTTAAATTGAATATACACCTACAATACAACCCACAAAATACAAGTAAGAATTTATCCAAGAGAAACAAAAGGATGTGCCCCAAAACTTGTTGTTGATTCACTTTGGAACTATTTTGTTTAGAATTTTTGCAGTTATATTCATAAAGTAAGTTGTTATTAAGTTTTCTTATAATGTTTTTGTCTGGTTGAGGTATTACTGTTCATCATATGAGTAACAAGGTATTTCTTCCTATTCATTATTGAAAAGTTTGTGTATGATTAACTATATATTTTTTGCATTTTAAATGGGGGAAGGTGATGGAGAGATACAAGCTTCCAGTTATTGAATTATTAAGTCATGGGAATAAGAGGCACAGCATAAGAAATATAGTCAATGATATTCTTATAGCGATTTATGGGGACAGAAGGTAGCTGCACTTGTGGTGAACATAGCATAATATATAAACTTGTCAAATCACTATGTTGTACATGTGAAATTAATGTAATATTGTGTGTCAATTATACTCAAAAAAATTTTTTTAGTATGATGCAGTATATTTCTTCTTTCTTTCGTAGAATTTATCAGATAAGTCATGTTGGCCAGAAACTTCCACTGTGTTCAAAGAATAAACTCTAATTATTTAACAGATATAGGAATATATAGGTTATTTATTTCTGTGTGAGCTTTGGTACTTTGTGTCCTTCAAAATTTGACCATTTTATCTTACTTAAAGAATATATTATGATAAAGTTGTTAATATTTCCCTAGTATCCTTTTTAATATCTTCCAGGATCTCCAGCAACATCACCTCTCTCACTCCTGATAATGTTAAGTCTTGTCCTCTCTTTTACAATTTACCAACCTAGCCCTAAGTTTATCCATTTCATTTATCTCAAATAATTAGTTTTTGGTTACATTGATTCTTTTGAACTTTTTCTCTGTTTTCTTGATCATTTATTTATGTTCTGATCTTTATTATTTCTCTTCTCTTTATACTGGGTTTGATTTACTCTTTTTGTAAATTCTTTCTAATAGAAGTAAGACTCATTAATTTAGGGCCATTTTTAAAAATCTAATATGGATATTTTAGTGCTATAAATTTTCTTCTAAGCACTTCTTTAGCCACATCCCAACCATTCTGATACATTGTTTTTTCTTATTTAGTTCAAAATAATTTGTAATTTTCCATTTGATTTTTTCTTTGACCAATGTGGTATTTATAAATGTTATCCAATTTTAGAATATTCAGGGTTCTTCCAGAGTTATTTTTCTTATTTAGGTCTAATGTGTTTCCACTGTGTTCACAAAACCCTTTTTAAATTAATTGGGACTTGTTCTATGTTCTATAAACTTGTCTTTCTTGCAGCTCTTTTCATGAACACTTGATTCATGTATTTTGAAGCTCTGTTTTTAGATGATTATCTGAGATTGCTATGTCTTCACAACATAACAATCATCTTTACCATTATGATATACTCCATTTTGTCCCTTCTAACATTCTTTAAGTTTATTTATTTATTTTGAGAGAGAGGAAGATAGAGAATGAGTGTGCATGAGTGGGGGAGGGGCAGAGAGAGAGGCAAAGAGAGAATACCAAGCAGGCTCTACACTGTCAGCATGAAGCCTGATGTGGGACTTAAACTCACAAACTAGGAAATCCTGACCTGAGTCAAAACCAAAAGTTGGGTGCTTAACAAACTGAGCCACTTTGGTCTTAAATCAAGTTTACCTTCTATTAACATACCCACTCCAGTTCTGTTTTACTGAGTGGTATATCTTTTTTTTTTCATTTTGAATTTTTTCTTTCCTATTTCATGTATCTATGTTCCAATCTTTAATATTTTCCTTTTTATGGTATTTTATTGTAGGTATGTCTTTTTCCTTCCTTTTACTTCTCATATATTTATATATATTTTTTTATTTGAAGTGTGCTTCCTATAGGTAGCATACAGGTGGATCATGCTTTTTTATTCAGTCTGAAAATCTTTGCCTCAGGTTATGTAGTCCAGTTACATTTAATGTTATTACTGATATGGTTGAGTTTAAATCTACCATATTGCTATTTGTTTTCTCTTTGTTCCCTACTTCATTCCCTTGTGGTATCTTCTACTTTAATAATTTTTATTATTCCTTTTTAAAATATTATAAAATACTCTTCATATAATCTACAACTTAAGCAGTTTTAAGTATAAATTTTTATGGGGTTGCAAATATTCACATTGTCATGCAATAATGTCTAGAACTTTTTCACCTCATAACTGAACTGAAAAATGGGCAAATCTCTCACCACTGTTGTTTAACATAGTGTTAAACAACACTGTGTTCTAGCATCAGCAATCAGACAACAAAAGGAAATCAAAGGCATCAAAATTGGCAAAGATGAAGTCAAGCTTTCGCTTTTTGCAGATGACATGATATTATACATGGAAAATCTGAGACTCCAGCAAAAGTCTGCTAGAACTGATACATGAATTCAGCAAAGTCGCAGGATACAAAATCAATGTACAGAAATCAGTTGCATTCTTATACACTAACAATGAAGCAACAGAAAGACAGATAAAGAAACTGATCCCATTCACAATTGCACCAAGAAGCATAAAATACCTAAGGATAAATCTAACCAAAGATGTAAAAGATCTGTATAAAAATAATAAAATAAATAAATAAAATAAATAAATAAAATAAATAAAATAAATAAATAAATAAAATAAAAAGATTTATAATGAAAAGTACAGAAAGCTTATGAAGGTAATTGAAGAAGATACAAAGAAATGGAAGGACATTCCCTGCTCATGGATTGGAAGAATAAATATTGTCAAAATGTCAATACTACCCAAAGCTATCTACACATTCAATGCAATCCCAATCAAAATGGCACCAGCATTCTTCTCGAAACTAGAACAAGCAATTCTAAAATTCTTATGGAACCACAAAAGGCCCCGAATAGCCAAAGTAATTTTGAAGAAGAAGACCAAAGCAGGAGGCATCACAATCCCAGACTTTAGCCTCTACTACAAAGCTGTAAACATCAAGACAGCATGGTATTGGCACAAAAACAGACACATAGACCAATGGAATAGAATAGAAACCTCAGAACTAGACCCACAAACGTATGGCCAACTAATCTTTGACAAAGCAGGAAAGAACATCCAATGGAAAAAAGACAGCCTCTTTAACAAATGGTGCTAGGAGAACTGGAAAGCAACATGCAGAAGGTTGAAACTAGACCACTTTCTCACACTATTCACAAAAATAAACTCAAAATGGATAAAGGACCTGAATGTGAGACAGGAAACCATCAAACCCTAGAGGAGAAAGCAGGAAAAAACCTCTCTGACCTCAGCCGTAGCAATCTCTTACTCGACACATCCCCAAAGGCAAGGGAATTAAAAGCAAAAATGAACTACTGGGACCTTATGAAGATAAAAAGCTTCCTCACAGCAAAGGAAACAACCAATAAAACTAAAAGGCAACCAACGGAATGGGAAAAGATATTTGCAAATGACATATCGGACAAAGGGCTAGTATCCAAAATCTATAAAGAGCTCACCAAACTCCACACCCGAAAAACAAATAACCCAGTGAAGAAATGGGCAGAAAACATGAATAGACACTTCTCTAAAGAAGACATCAGGATGGCCAACAGGCACATGAAAAGATGCTCAACGTCGCTCCTCACCAGGGAAAAACAAATCAAAACCACACTCAGATATCACCTCACTCCAGTCAGAGTGGCCAAAATGAACAAATCAGGAGACTATAGATGTTGGCGAGGATGTGGAGAAACGGGAACCCTCTTGCACTATTGGTGGGAATGCAAACTGGTGCAGCCTCTCTGGAAAGCAGTGTGGAGGTTCCTCAGAAAATTAAAAATAGACCTACCCTATGACCCAGCAATAGCACTGCTAGGAATTTACCCAAGGGATACAGGAGTACTGATGCATAGGGGCACTTGTACCCCAATATTTATAGCAGCACTCTCAACAATAGCCAAATGATGGAAAGAGCCTAAATGTCCATCAACTGATGAATGGATAAAGAAATTGTGGTTTATATACACAATGGAGTACTACATGGCAATGAGAAAGAACGAAATATGGCCCTTTGTAGCAACGTGGATGGAACTGGAGAGTGTGATGCTAAGTGAAATAAGCCATACAGAGAAAGACAGATACCATATGTTTTCACTCTTATGTGGATCCTGAGAAACTTAACAGAAACCCATGGAGGAAGGGAAAGAAAAAAAAAAAAGAGGTTAGAGTGGGAGAGAGCCAAAGCATAAGAGACTCTTAAAAACTGAGAACAAACCGAGGGTTGATGGGGGGTGGGAAGGAGGGGAGGGTGGGTGATGGGTATTGAGGAGGGCACCTTTTGGAATGAGCACTGGGTGTTGTATGGAAACCAATTTGACAATAAATTTCATATATTAAAAAAAATGGGCAAATCTCTTGAATATACACTTCTCAAATAAAGATAAATCACCAATATGCACACAAAAATATGGTCAACATCACACTACCTGTTATGGGAATGTAAATCAAAATTATGAGATATTTCCTCATACTCATTAGGATGGTTATTATGGAAAAATAAATAAAAAGTGTTGGTAAGAATGTAAAGAATTAAAATTCTTTCTTGTATTGTGCTACTGGGAATGTAAAATGTTTTCTATGGAAAACAGATAGCAGTTCCTCAAAAAAGGTATTATTACCAAATTATCATGATATCTAGCAATTTGATTTCTGGGTATATACCTAAAAAAATTGAAATCAGGGTCTCAAACAGTTATGTATATACCCACATTCATAACAGCATTATTCATAATAGCCAAAAGATAGAAGCAATCAAGTGTCTATTAACTCATGAAAGAATAGACAAAGGTATTATATACATACAATGGACTGTTATTCAGCCTTAGAAAGGGAATAAAACTCTGCTAAAAGCTACCACCAAAATGAATCTTTGAGACATTATGCTAAGTAAAAAAAGCCAATCACAAAAGGAATAATACTATATAATTGCATTTATATAAGGTACCTACAGTCATCAAATTAATAAATACAGAAAGTAAAATGGTGGTTGTCAGGGACTGGGAGAGCAGGGAATGGGGAGTTATTACTTAATAGGTGTGGAGTTTTAGTTTGGAAAGTTCAAAAGCTTTGGAGACAGTGCTGATCATTGCACAACAATGTAAATATACTTAATGCCATAGAACTAAACACTTAAAAATCATAAGACGGTAAATTTTATGTTATTAATATTTTATCACAATAATAAATAAGATTTAGTATTTCTTAGAAAAGAAACGGGCAATGGAAAGTAACAGAACTAAAATACCTTAAGAAATCTAAATGTCTAATATACATAGGGGTGCCTGGGTGGCTCAGTCAGTTAAGCATCCGACTTCGGCTCAGGTCACGATCTCATAGTCCATGAATTTGAGCCCCACGTAGGGCTCTGTGCTGACAGTTCAGAGCCTGGAGCCTGTTTCAGATGCTGTGTCTCCCTCTCTCTCTCTGCCCCTCTCCCACTCACACTCTGTCTCTCTCAAAAATAAACATCAAAACAATAAATAAATGTCTAATATATATAGATAAATATGCTCAGTTTTACTAATCAAAGATGCAAATTTTAAAAGCAACTTTGAAATATAATTTATGTATCAAAGTGTAATGTTTAGTGATTTTATTATATTTACAGGGTGTGCAACTACTACCAGTATTCAATTTTAGAACATTTTTATCATTCCCAAAAGAAAACCTATACCAATTCAGTCACTCACTGTTCCCTCTACCCCTACTTCCCAACTGCTGATCTACTTCCTGTCTCTGTCAATTTGCCTATTTTATATAAATGGAACAACACAATATGTGGTCTTTTGTATCTGGCTTCTTTCACTTAGCATAATGTTCTGGAAGTTCATTCGTGTTATAACATGTATCAGAATGTATTCCTTTTTAAGGTTGAATAACATACATTATATGGATGGACCACATTTTGTTCACCCATTCATTAGTTGATGGACATCTGGGCTGCTTCTAACTTTTGGCTATTACTAATAAAGTTGCTATGAGCATTGCTGTAAAAGGTGTTTTTGTGTGTATGGACATTTATTTTCATTTTTCCTGTGTAAATATCTAAGAATGGAATTATTGGGTCATAGAATAACTCTATGTTTAATCATTTGGGAAACTGACAGACTGCTTTCCAAAGTGGCAATTTATATTCTCCCTGTTTGGGTTTTGATTTCCGTATATCCTCATCAATACTTATTATCTGACTTTTTGACTCTAGCTATCTTAGTGGGTCTGAAGTGGTTTTCCATTGTAATGTTGTTTACATTTCCCTAGTGACTAAAGATGTCAAGCATCTTTTCATAAATCGCTGCACTTCTATAGTTTGAGAATCACTATACTTATCCTTGATTCTCTACTTCATTTTTGAAAACATCAACCTGTCCAAAGAGATTTCTTCAGTCTTTGAAAACTTGACCTCAGAGGCATGAGACTAATTCCCATGTACTGAAACAGTAAAGATTTCAGGCTCAAGAGAAATATCAAGAGATGGCTGATTTCTAGAAGCCAAATGAAAACTTCAAGTTGATAAACATGCCTGCCAAAAGGAATGCACACAAGACCTTATTCCAGCTGCTTTGTGTCACCATTGGGTACTGACACCCATTTGCATCCCAGCTAGATTGTAAGAGCTTCAGGACTTTTCTCTTCTGGACCAATGCTATATGTGTTTCTACCTGCAGCTGCCATAACAGGGACATGGGACAGCATGCCTATTGTGCCTCAAGCCACTTAAGTAACAAAGCTCTTCCGGGATGGCAAAGTTACTTGTTGTCACATAATATGAAATTCTTCCATCAAGACAAAACTTGAAAACATGTATCATAGAACAGAATGACAACCCTAATAAGATCCTCCAGGGTTTTGATACTGCTTATGTGTGCGTGTGAGGATGACACTACTATTTAAGAAGTTCTGCACTGTACCATATTCAATCCAGTGCACATTATTTAATGGATACTATTTATTTCTTTGCTGAAAGCTGAGCCAAGATGTTTTTGGATCCCTAGGGCATCCTGACTAAATGGTAGATTGGCTGTGACTGCTTTTGAAAACAGCAGGTCAAGACCCATTAGAGGGCTGTGAAATCAGTTTAGTAGGTCATGAGTTATGTGAATTTTAAAAGGAAATAAAATAGAATTAAAAATAACAGATTGCATTGCATGCAATAAAGATAATAATTGTTTTTACAGATATTTCTGCAGTGTGTTTATGGCAGCGGTGTGTATTCATACACCATTATGTATTTCTTATTGAGGATCTAAGTTAAAAACTTTTGAAAGCTGTTATTCTATCTCTACCATGATCTTATAAGTGGCACAGCCAGAGACAGGCTCACATTTTAACACAAAACAGATTGTCCTTACAACAAACTAGATGCCTATACAGTGATTGACAGAGGTATGTAGAAGCCCTGAACAAAAATTTATTCTCCTCCAAATATTACAGTGAATTAAATTCCTAGCCCAACCAAACCCAAAATCCATGGGATAATGCAAACAGTTAACCTAGCAAAGTGGTAGAACTGTGGGGTGGGTTTCTTTTCTTTACTATCTGGCACAAATTGAAAACAATAGAGAAAAACATGCACTCTGGTGCATCTGGGTGGCTCAATTGGTTAAGTGTCTGACTCTCAATTTTGGTGCAGATGAGCTCTTTAGTTACCATATCCTGGGGAAAAAATCATGAGATTATCGTACTTGGGAAAGAAAAAGCCTTATAGAAAATATTGTCTGACTCTTCTTAGGCCTAAGAAACAGAGGTCTACAGAAAAGAGATTTATTTGATGAGGGTCATACAGCAGTCTGAATGGAGAATAAGGATTTAAATCCCAGGGCCTTAATCCCCCATCTATGGATTTTTTCATAGTATCATGCTTTCTTCTCCATAAAAACAAATTAAAGCAAACAGCAACAAAATGCCCCAAATCAATGTGGCATACAAAAGAGAACTCCAAGAGTTAGTAGCCATTCCTCTAGAAAACAATCAGCAACTATTAATGATAACTGGCTTTATAAATGCTTGATCAATAGCAGTGCAAATGTTCTCAGAAGGATAAATCACTACCCTTCTCTTTTTTTTCTTTAAATTTTGTTTTTACATTTATTTATTTTTGAGAGACAGAGAGAGCACAAGCAGGGGAGGGGCAGAGGGAGAGAGGGAGACAGAATCCGGAGCAGGTCCAGGCTCTGAGCTATTAGCACAGAGCCCGATGCGGGACTCAAACCCACAAACCAGGAGATCATGACCTGAGCCGAAGTTGGACACTCCACCGACTGAGCCCCCGGGCGCCCAAATCACTACCCTTCTCTTAAATTTAGTTTATTTCACAATCATTCTTTACCTCCTAATGTGTGCCTGGGCAAAGAAAATGCATGGATTTCTTGTGCAAAAGCAGTTTATGAGCTTTGGGTAGCTTTCTCCTATAGTGACATTTTACTTTTGAATTCTTGGATTTTCATCTCCTACTGTCAGAAAAAAAAAAGGTCTACAGAGGTTGGCTGGGCTGAGAAGCGTTGTTCCGGGAAGTACTAATCCCAGAAGGCACATGTGATCAATATTGGTGGGCAATGCTATTACTAGTTGTTTTAATAAGAAGAGGATAAAAATGCATGAGTTGGCAAACTAGACTTCTCAGCATCTCTTAGTGGATGACTTCATATGCTGTGGTAAGGTTCATGCCTTGATGACTCCACACTCAGATAGATTGGAGATCATGATAATCTACTCTGCTTAATGGGTTTTGTAGAGCCTGTCAAACAGAACTCCTGGCAAGCAGAAACTTAATCACTACACTAATGGGCACATTATTGATGAAAATGCAGGAAAGTCTCCTGAACAGTAAGTCAAACATATGCAATGCTATACATTTCCAGAGAACTTTGAGAACTTTACAGCAGGATAAAAATTAAGTCTTTAGAGTTACAGACACTTTTATGCAAATCTCAGCTCCACCAGAGTTGAGGCTCTCAATACAAATGTAACTTACCTAGTTCCCCCAATTGTAAAATGTGGATACCAGTGCCCTCCTTCTAGTGAAATATTTTGAATAGGTAACATATGTTCATGATACAAAATATACGAGGTAAGAAAGTATACTTATGAAATAAATTCTACTTCCCTCAACTGTCCCATAGCCACTCAATACTTTTCGATGGTACAATAGTTAATTAATTCATGAGTTCCTTTTTGGACATATTCTATGCATTTATAAACACACACATTTACACAATACGTATTTTAAAATTCTATGTGAATACCTGGCTTTGGTGTTGTCATTAGGCACAGAGGTAAAGTTTGTAAAGCATTTAACTCATGATCATA
The DNA here is from genome assembly GCF_018350175.1 of Felis catus. Taxonomy (NCBI): domain Eukaryota; kingdom Metazoa; phylum Chordata; class Mammalia; order Carnivora; family Felidae; genus Felis; species Felis catus. The sequence goes on from NC_058369.1 coordinate 45,415,578, forward strand.
GTATATAGGATTCTTCAAAGCACTTTTTGGAACCACTTATGAAATATACGGTCTACTGGAGCTCAAATTCAAGAAGCAGTAACTGGGAGGAAGCCATCACCCACTGAGGAAGAACATCATATATATCACTCAGTGATACACTGTATGGTACTGATGATGCTAGCCATCTGTTCCTTTTCCTTCCACTGCCAGAGTATCATAAATTATATTTTCCAACAATCAAGCTCTACCCCTCTCTGTAGCAAGGTTCATTGTGGAAGGAAGACCATAGACCAAATAACACCGGGGACAGAAAACTGGCTGGAAGTTATTTCTACCAAAGGAAATAGTTGCAAAGTTTAGCTCCAAGTTTTAGATGGAAATTAGAAATTTTTCTTAAAATTAACTTAAATGAAGTTAAATGAAATCCAACATTTTTTAATTTAACTTAATAAATGAAAAATCTTAAGGGATGCACAGACAATGCTATGGCCTTAAATCTACTGCACATTTGAATTTGAAGGTCTCTCTGTATGGATAGCATCATTGTTCCTAATCCCCACCTTTTCTTAGGCTCATATCCTTTGACTTGTGATTTTTCAATTTTTCCCACTAGAGGTAGAATATATTTCACCATGTCTGGGTTTTTGGTTTGAGTTTTATGACATACTTTAGCCAAAAGAATGGTCATTGAAAGAGGTAATGGTATAGCTTTGAGCTCAGGTCTTTATAGGTAGTGAATGTTTCTACTATCCCCTCTGCGCTTTTTTCCAGAGGATCATACTCTGGATAACTTATTAGCCTACAAAGGATGACGAAGAGATAAGTCATGGTGATATCTGTTGAACCCCAGCCAATCTAAAATTCATGAATGATAATGTATGATGGTGTTTTCAGTGAGTGAAATTTGAAATGGCTTGTTACACAGCATGATCATGTCTATAGGTGACATATAAACCCTCCTGGATCATTACTTTCCTAAAAGGGAAGGAACTTACCAATGTTTCAGCTCATTACAGTAACAGGTACATAATAGACACTGATAACTTGTTGCATTGTATTGATACTAATCAATACCTTATTTTAAGAAATACCTCCATGCCCTGATTTTAGAGAGGTCAAACTTTTTGCATAATATTATACAACTAAGTGGCAGGAAATGTAGAATTGGATTTTCCTCTTTCCCAAGTTAGGGGATAATGACCATGAAGTAGGGTTTCTGAACCTTGTCACTTCTCACATTTTGGGCCATCTCTAATTGTAGAGATTAGATCACTAGATGCCAGTAGTATCCTCACCCTAGTTGGAAAACCAAAAATATCTGTAGATATTGCCAAATGGCCCATGAGGAGTAAAACTGCCCCAGTTGAGAATCAGTGAACAACCGCAAAACTTTTGACTAGATCATTTTAAATTGTTGAAGCCCTGTTTTTACGATGAGCTACGTAATGCTTAAAAGAATGCAGACTATCTAAAACAAGGCTAAATTATACAAGTTTTATCACAACTATTCAAGAAACTGGAAGTCATAATCATTGATCAACTAACATCCAACATATAACTCAAATTAAGGATCCTCATCAACCCCTAAAATTTGTATGGAACCAGAAAAGACCCCGAATAGCCAAAGCAATCTTGAAAAAGAAAACCAAAGCAGGAGGCATCACAATCCCGGGCTTGAAGCTACACTACAAAGCTGTAATCATTAAGACAGTATGGTACTGGCACAAGAACAGACACTCAGATCAATGGAATAGAATAGAGAACCCAGAAATGGACCCACAAACGTATGGGCAACTAATCTTTGACAAAGCAGGAAAGAATATCCAATAGAAAAAAGACTCTTCAGCAAGTGGTGCTGGGAAAACTGGAGAGCGACATGCAGAAAAATGAACCTGGACCACTTTCTTACACCATACACAAAAATAAACTCAAAATGGATGAAAGACCTCAATGTAAGACAGGAAGCCATCAAAATACTCGAGGAGAAAGCAGGCAAAAACCTCTTTGAGCTCAGACGCAGCAACTTCTTACTCAACACGTCTCTGGAGGCAAGGGAAACAAAAGCAAAAATGAACTACTGGGACCTCATCAAAATACAAAGCTGCACAGCAGAGGAAACAATCAGCAAAACTAAAAGGCAACTGACAGAATGGGAGAAGATATTTGCAATGATATATCAGATGAAGGGTTAGTATCCAAAATCAATAAAGAATTTATCAAACTCAACACCCAAAAAATAAATAATCCAGTGAAGAAATGGGCAAAAGACATGAATAGACACTTCTCCAAAGAAGACATCCAGATGGCCAACTGACACATGAAAAAATGCTCCACAACACTCATCATTAGGGAAATAGAAATCAAAACCACAATGAGATACCACCTTACACCTGTCAGAATGGCTAGCATTAACAACTCAGGCAACAACAGATATTGGTGAGGATGTGGAGAAAGAGGATCTCTTTTGCATTGTTGGTGAGAATGCAAGCTGGTGCAGCCACTCTGGAAAACAGTATGGAGGTTCCTCAAAAAACTAAAAATAGAACCACCCTACAACCCAGCAATTGCACTACTAGGCATTTATCCACGGAATACAGGTGTGCTGTTTTGAAGGGACATATGCACCCCCACATTTATAGCAACACTATCAACAATAGCCAAAGTATGGAAAGAGCCCAAATGTCTCTCGTTGGATAAATGGATAAAGAAGAAGTGGTGTATATATATATATATATATATATATATATATATATATATATACACACACACACACACACACATACATACAATGGAGTATTACTCGGCAATCAAAAAGAATGAAATCTTGCCATTTGCAACTACGTGGATGGAACTGGAGGGTATTATGCTAAGTGAAATTAGTTAGAGAAACAAAAAAATCCTATGACTTCACTCATATGAGGACTTGAAGAGACAAAACAGATGAACATAAGGAAGGGAAACAAAACTAGTATAAAAACAGGGAGGGGGACAAAACAGAAGAGACTCATAAATATGGAGAACAAACTGAGGGTTACTGGAGGGTTGTGGGAGGGGGGATGGGCTAAAGGGGTAAAGGGCACTAAGGAATCTACTCCTGAAATCATTGTTGCACTATATTCTAACTAATTTGAATGTAGATTTTGAAAAATAAAAAATAAAAAATAAAATTAAAAAAAAGAAAAGACTCTTCAACAGTCACACACAGGAGCACAAAGAAGTTCTTTGTAGTTAAAATGCTTTTACAAAGCCAACTTCTAGAAACCAGTTCTTATACATTTTGACTTCCTAGTTTTCTGATCCTCTTTATTTTTTTCCTTATTACAACTCAGAAGGAATGCACAGGGCCAGCAGGGAGTGAGAAATTTCCTTTTCTTTGTCAAGATTTTCCTGACTCTTGACCAAGATGTGAAAGCTCTCCAGGCTCATTCATCATTAAGGGATATCTGATCATGTGACTTCCATAAAGCATTGGAGAAGCACTTCTCTCAACACGCAGTCTAACTCATTGACTCATCATATATATTTCCTATCCTATTAACTACTGATACCCTCTTATAAGAAAGCTTTCATATCTTGGACGCCTATTCGCATCCCTTGAGGGGTTCTACAATGCACAGATAGTTAGCCTCACCCCAGACCCAGATTTAAATCTGAATCTTTGGCCACAAGCCTCTGGCAATAAGCACAGGTATTTTTAAAAATATCCTTAAATTCCAGTGTGCATGCAGGGTTGAGAATTACTCTTTTAAAATGTAAGCTGTATGATATCACATTCATGCTCAGAATCACCCATCATATCAAGACCACAACCTAAAATTTTTCTGACAGTCCATGAGGGTCCTATGTGACCTAGCCCCTGTGTCTCTGTCCTAATCTCTAACCATTCCCCAGTGCTCCTTGGCTCCTAGACACACTGACTTCCTACCTCCTCCTCCTCACAACACTTCAAGTAAAACACATATCTCAAGACCTTTGTCCCTGATGGCTCCTCCACTTGGGACATCCTACAACATGGGTTTACATGGTTCATAATTTGACTTTGTTCAGGTGTCTCTTAAAGTTTCACTTCCTCAGAGATGCCTTACCTGACCTGCCTATAGAAAAAAACACCTTGTTACTCTTCTTGTTAAATCTTGCTGTATTTTTTTAAACATTAATATGAATTAAATGTGTCTGTATATTTGCTCATTAGCTCTCTTCACACAAAGGCAGGGATTGATTGTGTTTTGATTCATTTCAACATGCCCAACATCTCTGTCAGTGCCCAGAACCTAGAGGGCACTCAAAAAGTACTTGTTGAAAACATTAACAAACAAGAGTCATAAAACATATTCATGTTTACTCTATTTGAAGCAATGAATTAGTACTTTATAACACTATGACCTCATAACATCCTCAGGGTAATTTTCTTTAATTCATAATTAAGAAATTTGAGAATAAGGAAGTTCAAGAAAATATCCAAGATTAAACAGTAAGTTCCAAGGCCATGATTAGAATCCAGGATTTTTTCACTCCCTAATTCATTTTTTCTCCCAACACTGATAGCAACCCAGGTTGGGTGATGACACCATGTGCTAACATTAACAGTACCCTCACTGGGATCCCTTTCCTGGACAGAGTGTAGTGGAAAAAACTCAGGCAGTCGAAGAAGTTGGGTTGCTGACAGCCACCAACTACCTTTGGGACTGTAAGCAAGACACTGACCTTCTTTGGCTTTGGTTTTCTTACCTGTAAAATGATAGGTTTGAACAACATTATTTTTAAGAACCCTCCAGGGCCTGAGAATTCTGCTGGAGACAGGACTGTACTTGTGCTATGGCCATAGACCAAAGAACCACTAGGGAAAGTTTGAAAAGATGCAGATTCAGGTTAGCATGAGGACTTGATTTCTAACAAATATCAGCTTTGTGAAATGTGACAAGCCTCTGTCACTGTGAGGTTCAGTCTTATCTTTGGCAAATACTCTAAAGAGCTTTCTGCTTTGCATTATGGGTTGAACTTAAAAACTTCTGAGTTCCCTACTGATTCTGTGATGCTCTATTTATTATAAAACACTATATTAAATAATCATTACTTTCTGACTTGCTATCTTATCACAGCACAAAGAAATGGTGTGTCTTTATTTCATCCTGAGACCTGATTACTGTGCTTCAGCAAGTGTGATAAGAAATCCCAAAGCCCAGACACACCATGTTCTGTCATTGCAGGGAAGCAGTCATCATGATGCTCCTTTCCTTATCACTCATCCTGAGCATCACTCATGGGAGAAGCACAGCCAATCAACATTCAGACTTTCCAAAGAAGAAACGACTACTTGCATCCCAGCAGTTGGTTTTATTATCCTCCAGAGATTGTGTGCAGTTGAAGTTCGCCGTGGAAAGTCAATCAGTGGTAGGAGAAGATTCTAAGTTGTTTATTTTTAAGTGGGAGCTTCATCTTCAAACAGCTTTTAAAGGAAGCTTGTCACTAAGGACTGAACTGAATTTTCCACTTCAAACCTTAATTCTCTGAAGGGCTAAACTGTTTTTCTTGCTGCTTCTACTTCCAGAAATAAACAAAATGCCTACAAAGTAATGTCTATGGTACCACTCATGACATAGCAGGTTGCATTATAAAATAACAGATGAGGTCTTTCTGGTAAGCCCATAACCAACTACAGAAACCCTACAAGGTTTACTTTTGAAACCACATGATGAAGCAGACCTTTCATTTCCCCATAATTCATGCCCTCACTAGAATTTTACCTCACATTGATATTTTAGGGGCTGGGGCTATGAGCCTTCTCAACTCTACTCAAAAGTGGTAAAATTTAAGCATTGATGTCCTCTCTTCTGCAGAAATGCTGTTAGAAGCAAACCATAGCTCAAAGAATTATTTCCCAAAGGCAAAATTGCTGCTGATGCTATTTAAGAAATACTACTTAGATTTGGTTCAGCAGGGTTAAATAGACACAAAAATAAGGAAATGTTTACCCAGCTCCAGAAGGACATAAGGAAAGAGTACACTTGGTAATGAAGCCTCTGTGCATCCTTGTTGATGGGATTCAGAGCAAACATTGGGATCAAACCCTGAAAACATCATTTACTCATCGACTCCTCAAACTGCCTTCCCTGTTACTCCCATAACGCTGATAGAAAATTAAGTCAGATGCCATGGTATCTCAACACACTTATGTTGCTACATTTCCTTTCAGAATTGTTAAGAAAATATTTGGACTTAATCTTCTCTGGATTAAGGATAAGTTTCCTATTGCTGCTGTAACAAATTACCACAAAATTAGTGGTTTAAAAAATACAAATTTATAATCATACACTTCCACAGGTCGGAAGTTGATATGGAACTCACTAGGATAAAACCCAAGGGTCAGCTGAGCTGTGTTCCTTTCTGGAGCTTCTTTGGGAGGACCTGTATTCTTATTCATTCAGGTTGTTGGCACAATTCAGTTCCTTGTGATGTAGAATTGAGGCCCCATTTTCCATGCTGACTGTCAAATGAGGTCCATTTCCAGCTTCTAAAGGCCACCTGCATGCCTTGACTTGTGACTCTTGGACTCAGAGTCACAATTTGTCAGTAGAAGATACCTTAGGAATCCATTGTTTGACCCACTTGTTGTCTGTTGTAGTACATAGCTCTTTTCCATTCCTACCCTTTCCCATTTACCATGCCCTCTACCACCACGATGACTGGTCAACCATCAATGATTGATGAAGTTCAAAGGCATTCATAAGTTTTATTTTCTAGGCTTAGAATCTTTGCAGAAATACCTAAGTAAGCCTATTTGGGGGTAATTCATTTCAGGCATTTTCTTTCATGATGCCCAGCCCTACTATCTTGTTCTCTTGTGGCAAGATCAGAAGGCTCTATCTGCTTCAGAGTTGTTGAGACCTGAAAAGACTTAGGGGCTGAGAGAATCTGGGTATTGGCTAGAGATTCTGGGTACTAGGCTCCAAGCCTCCTTCCCTTAGGCTTGCTTTACCTCAAAGGAAAATGTGCTCTTCCCTGAAGGGTCATTCCTTGATACTAGAATAGTAAGATCAGAAGATTGGTCATCAAAGGGAACTTGGAAAAAAGCTGCCCACCAGCTCTTTAGACTTATTTTGTTTCCAGTTGAAGGAGCTATTGCAATGGTTGAAGGAGCATCTCTCATGTCAGCAGAACCTCAGGCAGCTGAGGAGCCACAACCTCAGTTCCACACTGGTTTGGGGACCAAAACCATCACTAGTAATGAAGGCATTAATTGCCTGGTGTTATTCTCTTTCTCTCGATCTCAAACAGTGTTAGGCAGCCAGGTATTGACATATTCAAGGTTTCAGTATCCTGAAACTTAATTATTTCAATTTGCCCCACCCTATCACCCTTCATTTTACAGATGTGGAAACTGGATATTCAGGGATGCAAGTTCGCTTAGTGATGGCCACCTTGCTGACTCAAGGCAGAATTGGGCACAGGGCTCACCAGACATTTTGCACTGTTTTCTCCATACACTGTTGAATGAATGAATGAAGAAATACTTGAGTATATTTCAATTTCTTGACATGGTTGAAAAATGGGTAATTCTGGTTAAGACTGAGAAAAGTTAGCAAGAGAAATGACCCACTCCATGGGGATCACTGCTGAGCCTTGGAACTAAAATATATTTTGAAGTGCCTAACCTCCCAGGGTAGGAAATCTCTCATGCTTGTGCTTTCAAAAACATAGCATTTTGCAAAACACAGCACCAATCTTCAGTCTAGGAAGAAGCTCATCCATCACACTTTTAACACACTTGAAAGACTTCTCACAAGTTGTAGAGCTAAGATGGCTCCTGACAACTTTAGTTAAGCACAACAAACCTAGGAGAAAAAATACAGTTCTGTTCTCCAAACTTCACAAAACAGAAAGGAAAATGCTTCAAGTTTCTACCAACGATAGTTAATAATAACGAATTATAGTTATTTCTAAAATAACGTTTTCATTTAAAATTATAAGATAGAAAAGAATCTGAAAAATAAGAATTGGCCTATGTTTATGAAAGCAATCACAGAGAGAAAAGTGAACTTCTATGTGCCTGTTCCATCCTCAACTGTCTACCTAAACTAAGAATAGAATGAGCCTGTTATGGAAGTCTTAACGCTTCAGCAAACAGATTTTAAAAACTTTGTTAGCTATAGCGGTCCTTTTGTAACAAAGGCTTTGGTTTTGATTTGTTAGAGTCCCCACAGTTACTGATTTCCTCTTTATAAAGCAGAGAGATCAGTGGATTTAGTATTCCAAAAGACACTGATTTCTCACCTGGAGCCATGCTACCATAGGGCCTTTGCACAGGAACACTTCTCTCCCTAAATGTTTGCATTCCTAGCTTCTCCATCCCATTTAGCTGTCAGCTCTCATGTAACTCCAGGGAGGCCAGCCACAACCTTATGAAAGCAGTCTCACTCCATGTCCATCTGTACCTCATGACTTGTTTTATTTTCAGCATACCATAACAGTTATTCACGGGTGTCTAGGACAGATTCCATTGCTTACTATGTACAAGTTATTTAATCTTAGTGGGCCTCCCTTACTTTCCTCATTTAAAATAGTGTAACACTCCCTAGTGAACAGGGTTCCTTTAGGAATGTGATGACAATACATGTTAAACACAAACCTGGGACTAGCAAAGAATGACAGTTCAGTAAATCTTAGCTGTTTGTATTGCCGTAATCTGAAATTCTTTTTTTTTAATTTACTTTAATGTTTGCTTTTCCCCTGCCCTCCAACCTCCTTGGAAGCTCCCCAGGAGGAGGGATCTGATTATTCTTATTTACAGATGTAATCCTAGTACATAGAATGGTATCTGGAAACTACTGTTCAAAGAATTTGCTGAATGCATTAGTCACTAACCAAGTCCCAAATGACTTAAGCCTCAGTGTTGTCATCTGTAAAAGGGATATAATGGCTCCCAACCCATGAGTCCCAAAACTCATTTTGAAGCATCAAATGAGAATTAATGTCCCTATTTCTCCAGCTGGAATACATGTACTCTGGGGAATACTATGGAATCCTAAGACTATGTAAAGCTGAACAAAACACTTAACACAGTTCCTCAGAGGTTTGATGTTGCAAGAATATTCAGGGGGAATATCAGACTTTGATTTTTAGAGTCACGAGAGGATAATTTTTCAAAATTTTTAAAATTCGTATTTTGCTCTTTTTGCATTTTCCCTACCCCATTATAAGAAGGAAGTCTTATTTTCATTTCTTTATCTCAGGAGTATGTGTATTGCTTGACAAAAACAGCAGCTCACTTTCATTTTCAGAAAAACTGCAAGTTAAGTTTGACTATGTTAAACAAGCCAGAGGCTAAGTGGTATAGGAGAGGAATAATAATTCTTCCACAGTGTGGAAGAGATTCTTTTTGGTGGAGTGAATGAAGTAAAGATACAGAGGACCGTATAGAAAGAACTGTAATACCAAGAGGGCTCTCCCAGGTGGAAAACAGAAGATTCTGGGACCTATAGATAGCTCTAAGGGAAAAGAGCCCCAGGAATGATTGAGACTAAATTTCCCACCAGCCAGGCAAGCTAGGCACGTAGAACAGTTAAATACTAATTTAGAGGGGGAAAATGTATCATTTTTTACTCATAAAGTTATAGAATAAAAATCACTTCAACACAGTGCCTCACAAAGCACTGTGAGCGCTTACTTAAATCTTTTCACAATCAGCAAAATACTGCTTTTCCATGCCAGTCTCTTTTGTTTGTTTGTATCTGAGTATGGGTGTGTATAAGGAAAAACATGTAGAAGACCAAGACTCAAAAAATTTATTTGCAGCGACTGACTGGAAAATATGCTTTGGAATTCCTGGAAGCCAAATATTTTAGCACCAAGAACATATTGGTGAAGCCACTTCCATGAAAATGGATGAAACTCCTATCACTGGCACTGAAAGAACCCCAAGTATCCATCAGAATAGCCACTTGGGAATTTCTTGATGTTCACAGACTGGTTTGACTTGTGTAGTCACCCCACAAACCAGATCCCTTACATAAGTTTATTATGAATCATAAGAAATGGATAATGATTTATCCATATCTACTTGAATACATGATTCTGGGCTGTTGAAAGACTTAACACCAAGATACACAAGAGAAATAGCCTGAACATTTAACCTGTTATGTTGGCTGCAGTTTAATTTGCTCTAATTTGCCTCAATTGTTCCAAATGGGTACATTTAATACAACATCTTACCATTAACCTGGAAGTAAAAGACTATATTCCTCTTAGTGGGACACTTAAAATAATATTTCAATGTACACAGCAAATATATATTAAGGACTCTTAGTACAAAATATGTATGAACTTGAGACTTTATCTATTCATTTGTTAGCCATAGCTATCTATCATAACTTTATCTATTTATTTTTTTAATCTATGAAATTTATTGTCAAATTGGTTTCCATACAACACCCAGGGCTCATCCCAAAAGATGCCTTCTTCAATGCCCATCACCTACCCACCCTCCCTCCCACCCCCCCATCAACCCTCAGTTTGTTTGAACTTGAGACTTTATAAAGCAGTATCTTGCTTCACATTCAGGAGTCCACTGCTGACTACTTCACTGAAGTGATATTCACCCATTCACTTTTATGAATATATAAATAAGCCCACTAAATATGTAAATAAACTTTAAAAGTGAAACATAAATATTCTGCAAGTTCAATGTACTTCTATTACACAACCCTATGCAAAGAGATTTATGAAGGAGTCCTTGGGTTCCTGGGTTCTTTCTGTCCTACAGCATGGATTGTTTTGACAGTGTACCATGGCTGATACTTGTTGTTACACACAATAATAGCAGTGCTGGTTGGTAAAATACTGAAATACTTGCATAGTGGCTGACAAATAGCTGTCCCTGCAAGTTCCTCACATCCCTATCCTCAGAGCCCCAGAATGTCCCCTGATCCAGCAAATCCTTCCAGTAGGGTCGTTGAGAACCCCAAAGAACTTTGTTGTTATTGGACAGTACCCACCCATGCCATACAGGTTGTTAAATACTGTATTTTCAGAGTGTTATACTCTTTATTTTCCCCCTATGTCAGCCTTAAATGCCTTCTGCTCTTCCTTCCTCTGCCCTTTAAGATGAACTTCAGTCCTCATCTTAAAATGCCCTCCATGTCAACAGCACACAGTGATTAGTTAAGGCAAAGACGTGTGTCACCTGCCTCAGCCTTGAGAGTTTGGCTAAAGTTACTGAAAGAGAGGTGTCTACTTTCCATTATGATATAACTGTGGTTAAATGTAGACAGAGGCTGGTGGGCACCATCTCAGACATCACAGTGGAAAAGTTTAATGAGGGATTGATGCCAACACAGAGAAAGTCAAGTCCAGCAATGGTACCGTGAGCCCAGGTAGTTGATGCTGGCTAGGTCTAGTCTGGGACTTTTTAGGGAAGGAGCCCACAAGTTCATCATTTTACTTGAGTTGGGAGGTCATTTAAAACAGACTTCAAATCATTTTCCCACCTCCAAAAGGTTAAGAAAGCCTAATTTTTCTCCACCAGCTCTTGAGCCCTCACCTCATAGCTGATTTCTTCCTCCTCACCCAAATCTTTATCATTCATTATTGTTAAAGTCATAGGCTAAGTTATGACCAGAAAACATCACTTAAGGCTGATTACCTCCCTTGTATTTGCAAGGGTAGTACAAAGCCTAGATATTTTTAATGGCACCTGAGAGAGAGAAGCTGTAAAGGGAAGGACAAGGGCAGGACAGGAGAGAATTTAAACTCTGCTACAGAATTACCTGATGTCTACCTGGGCAATTATATTCTTATTAAATGAACTTCTGAGTACTAAGACACAAAAAGCAAAATGGTCTCATGTTGAGGGAACAGCCTCTGTTCTCTGTTTTCTTCTATCACAACAATAATGGGGGAAGAACAGGAAGTAAAATTAGTATTTAGAAAACACAAGTTGAGATTTCTAACTACTATGTTTCTATCTGAGGAGTGGGAGGTGAGGAAGGACCAGACTGTAATGACTATTATGATTTGAATTTTTCTCTGCTGTATGCCCCTTTCCCATTGAGTAACATGAGGAAACGGATTACAGGAATAGCTCTCTAAATGTGGCTCCTGGGCCAGCAACTTGGGATTTTCTTAAAAAGGTAAATTCTCAAGCCCTTCCCCAGACAAACAGGACTAGAAACTCTGAGAGGAAGGGGTGAAACTGCCAGCAATCAGTGTTTTAATATGCCCTCCAAGTGATTTAGATGCATGCAAACATTTGAGTAGTGCTTTAGACTTTGAAAGCTGGTAAACATGAGCATTACCTGGGGATCTTTTTGAGCTCTCCAGACAGTATTCCATACCAATTTCATCATAAACCCTCAGGAGCAGGAATCAGCTATCAGTTATTTTTCAAACTCCATAGGCAGTTCCCAAGTGTAACCACTTTGAGAGCCAGGGCTTGAGGGTGTCATTGTCTCAGTATAACTGCCACCTTGGGGGGATCCCAAAATGCCTGCTTTTGTTCTGGCAATCTCTTCAAAGCAGGTGTCCATGTTGAGAGGTGGCAGTGAGGCTGGATCCGGATCCCCGAGAACTTGAGCTCTGCAGTGCAGAGACTATCTCGGTGTCCTCTGAGCTCTTAGCAAAAAGAGATTCATTCTTCCCTACGTTATTTCCTACCATGCTCTTCTTTTTCTCTCATGCCATTTATCCCTATCAATAGTCACATTTTTGAAAGCTTATTATCCACCTTCCTGAGTAAAACTACAACCATGGGTGGGGGGTACAGACATTATCTGTTTGGCTTACCATTTTTTAGTAGTGACTAGTACCTGGGATGCAGTTAAGCACTGTGATACTTGTTGGTTGACTGAAATCATTTTGAAATAACCTGTATTATGAAAGGACAACTGAGGTACTTCCTCAGCCACTGTGTTTCCATGACCTGGGTGCCCAGAATTTCACAAGTGTCCAAGGCAATGGACTCTGGATATGGAAAGAGAACATATCAAATCTACCTTTTAAGTAATAGCATCATAGACTGAGTCAGAATTCTTCATTTTTCACTTATTTGAATAAACAAGTAGGCTAATCTCCTGAAACTTTCCTGCAGTCTAACCCCTTTATATTAATAAGCCTTTCCTTATTAAAATATCCAAGTCCCTCCCTCTTTTAAAATCTCACTTTAGATAAGATAATCGTTGTGAGGAAATTCAAGTGACCTTGGCCTATTTTCTCTGATTGTCATTCACAAAGTTCAGTTTAAGGTTCTTTGTGGCGTGGCTAAAGTGATCCATTTTTTGCATAACTGAGCAGAATTACCATTGGGTCATATATCAGAAGCAGGTGGGAAGTATCTCATATTTATTACCTGCCATCTTTTTCCTTAAAAATTCATTTTTCATTAAATCACTTAAACCCATAGAAGTTAATAAATTCACTCATGCATTGCATCCCTGAAGATTAGATCATAAAGTTCAGTCAGTAACTATATGATTCAGTCTTAAAACTACTAACAAAAACATTGGCAGTTATGAATATATGAAAATGTTAATACATACCTTGCTTAGTTGCTTAGTTGTGCTTTTACTATTACTTCGTTCTACTTTACCAGAACATGAAAATAGCTTACATAAAACATTTCCTATAATAGGAGTTCAATACATTTTGCACCTACCAAAGAAAACCAAACTTAACCACCCCCCCACCAAAAAAAAAAAAAAAAAAGCTTAATTCCTCGTAAGTAAGAAATATAAGCATAAGCACTAGCCAGGAACTTACTCTAGAAAATAATTCAATGTTCCTGGCACCTTCACATTATATCCTTTTTGTTATAATTTATGTTTCAAGTTATAAAAACCCTAACTGATGCCCCTAAATCACTTGTAGGTATTTCCCTTGGCCACTCAGACCAGAGGCCATAGTGCAAGCACAGAACTTAAGATGCTTCCCCACTAAGTTAACTTTCTGAGGCTGTAATGAGCACAGCACTTGCTTATTTGAAAGACAAGGGAAAAACAGACGATGAAATATTCAATACCTTGGGTTCTGGGACCTCATGGACAGCAGGCATGCCTACATATTTAAGATCTGATGACAGTGCAAAGCATCATACCTGTGTACTACATGTAAATGCCTTTAGAGTTTAATAAAACACCAGCAAGAACAAGATGAGCTCACAAATGTGGAAATAGCTTGAAAAATGAAATGATTGGAAAGGCTTAGAGGAAAGCATTAGTCATACTGAGCCAATACTGTACTCAATTTTTTTAGAAAATAGTGTCCAAAATGTCCTACCTGTCTCAGTTCTGAGGTCCACCTCAATTCTGGAGTATGGAGAAGGCAAACTCGGTTTAACCTTTGCACAGGACCGGTTTCCTGAGGTTTTCTGACCAGCAGCCTGCAGCGAGGGCTTTCTGAGAACAGACACTGTGAGCAAACACTGAAGCATCAGGTGCCTGCAGGTGCTAACAACACATGGGCACACACACCTGTGTCTAAGTAGGCGCATTACCACCAGGGGTAGAGGGTGGTAGAGGGTAGGCCTCCCTGCACAGCTGAGCCAACTTGCTCATTCCATCCTGCTTCTGATAGCTCAGCAAGCCTGACTCCTTTTCATTCCCTTTCTTGCTCATGTCACTATCCAGCATTATGGGAGAACGTGAAGAATTTATAGTTAGAAACCAAGTTACAAAAATATTAGCTTTTAGACTGATCATTGTTTTTTTAAAAATATATTAGCATATTAAATCATGTAAAAACAAACAAAAAAATGGAATTACATACTATTGTTAGGATAATGTGTCTCAGTAGGTTCCCTTTGAATCATCTTACTTGGAGCTCATGGAGTTTTTGGATGTTTACATTCATACCTTTCATCAAAGTTTGGAAGTTTCCAGCCATTATTTCTTCAAACATCCTCTATTTCTTTTCTTTCTGGGACTTCTACAATGCATATCAACATACATATTTGATAAACTTGATACACTGCTTGATGGTGTGCCATAGGTCCCTTGGGCATGGTTTACTTTTCTTCATTCTTTTTTCTTTCTTTTCTTCAGATTTGAGCATTTCCACTATCCTATCTTCAAGTTTGCTGATTCTTTCTCTTCAAATCTGTGTTTGAATCCCTCTATTATTTAAGTACATTTAACAGTCAATGTACTTTTCAGCTCCATAATGGCTTTTGTTTTATTTTAAGGTTTTCTCTCTATATAGATATTTCCACTTTTGGTATATATTGTTTTCTTGATTTTTCTCCACATCTTCTTTTAGTTCCTTGAGCATTTTTTTTTCTTCCTTGAGCATTTTTAAAGCAGTTGTTTTAAAATTTTTCTCTGATGTATCTACCATTAGGTCTTTTTCAGGGACAGCTTTTGTCAGTTTGTTTCCTCTGAATGGGCCATACGTTTCATGGTATGCCTTGTGATTTCTTTGTTGAACACCAGACATTTGAATCTAATAATGTGATAACTTTGGAAATCAGATTCACCACTTTCCCAGAGTTCATTGTTTTGGGGTTTGTTTTTGTTTTTTTGTATTGTTGTAGGCTCTCTGTGCCTGGGAACAACCTGAGGTGTAAATTTAAGGTCCTCACAGATCCTTTCTGAGCTTTTCTCTTCTCATTTTCCCTATATATGCAGTTGTTTTTAAATGTCCCAATCTTTAATGTTTGGCTCCCTAAAGGGGAAAAAGAGTAAAATGAAGGGAGAGAGGAAAGGCAACATTCCTTTCAATCACCTGAAAGTCATTTCAGCCAGAGGGGAGGGGCTTATAACAATGGGAAGATATACAGCAAATGACCATCCACCTCATTGTCTGCACCTCTGTGATTGGAAGCAGTAATCAGAGTTCTTAGATCACAGATTCCCAACATTTGGACAGGGTCCTTTTTGCCGTCCTGGGTCTTGAAAACTATGTGCAGATTGGTTATTTTTCAGGAACATATATATAGCTGCCTGCCACATGGGTGGGGAATGGGTTAGCTATTACTGTTCTAGGAGTGTAATTGACCAAAATTAACTACAATTTACCACCTAAGCCTTTCCTTAGAAATTGCAAGCCTTCAATGGACTCCATAATTCCAAACTAGGAACATCAGAAAGATCCTGCCAGTGCAGTTACTGACTAGGTAGGAAGACAGATTCCTAGTCTTTCCTTCTCTGCCATCTTCCCAGAACCCTCTCAGAATCTAGGTGATCTTTATGCACATTTGAGTTTGAGAAGGCTGCACTGAGTCACATTTGGTTTACCATTTGCTACATGCCCTTTTCTGAGCACATTTTCTCCATCTCCAGGTCTTGGATGAAAACCGGCCTTCCCCTCGTTGATGATACTTTGTAACTCCTCACAAGTAAAGTCTGCCTATTGTCATTTGTCCTTGGATTTCAGGGACAAGAGGCTGCTTGGTTATGTTTTAGTAAAGACCACCCTATTCAGTGCCAATTCTCTCTCCAGGTACTGTTAGATTCTTGTATATCCTTTGCTTCATTTAAGCCTAACCATGAGCTAGTACAAGAAATGCTGTTATTATTTCCATTTTGTAGCAGAGAAAATCAAGTTGATTGCTTTATAAAGGTGCAATCCCCTGAGTAAGATCATTCAGCTAGAAGGTATCAGTTGGGGTTTGAATTTTAGTATATCCAAGCGCAGATGCATCACCACTCTTGCCTATCTCCCTATGACCACTCCAAATTAGAGTTGTAGCTCTCCTACAACAACTCCATTGCCTTTTGCATTGGTTTCTATTACTGCCATAAGAGATTACCACACATTTAGCAGCTAACAACAACACATATTTATTACTTCACAGTTCTGTAGGTCAGCAGTCCCAGGGCAGTGGACTGATTTCTCTGCTTCTGGTTTCACTTGACTAAAATCAAGCCCTTAGACTGAAGCTCTGGAGGAGAATCTGCTTACCAACTCCTTAGCAACTCATTTAGGTTACGGGATGAATTTAATTCCATGTGATTGTAGGATGGTAGTCCCTATTTTCTTGCTAGGAGTCATTTTAGAGGCCTCTACATTCTCCAGTTTGTGGCTCCTTCATCTTCAAAGTCAGCAATAGTAGGGTGAGTCCTTCTCACATTTTGGATCACTCTAATTTTCCCTTCAGCCTCACCTCTCCTATTCTCAGATGCAGAAAGTTCTCCACTTTTAGGGACTCATGTAATTAGATTGAACCCACCTTGATAATCTAGGATAGTCTCCTTATTTTAAGGCCCTTAACCTTAATTTGATCTGCAAAGTTCTTTTTGCCTTATTGTGTAACCTACTTTCACGTTTCTGCTTTTAGGTCACGGACATCTTTGGGGAGCCTTTCTGGCTAGCATAGCTCCAAGCTCATACCATTTAATTATATGATCTCTTTCTCTCCTTGCCATGTCATTACTATTTTCAACTTTTCCTATAGTCACTTAAAATTGTGGAGTCTACCTATCTGACATTTTCCTCCTGTCTCATTCCTAACATCACCCTGAGATGTATTAGTGACCATTCTGGTGGTCTTCTTTCTCACTACCAGGCATTTTCACCTCTAATCCACATTTGATGGTCGCACTTGGCTGTGCTGTTGCCAACAGGGAACCTGTGGTAAGAAATAGAAAATTGTTCCCAGATGCATATGGGACCGGATTTTGACAAAATTACTGGCTTTTATTTGATACCATATGTATGCAAAATGAATTAAAATCAGATTTAAAAAGTATGAACAATACCTGCTAACAGAAGATCTGATTATACAGCATCCGTCAGAACATGCAAGTAAACTGATTTTTAAAAATCAAGGGTAAACATTTTCATAGAGTCTTATGTCAGAGTTCAGGAGAAAGAAATATGATTTTAGAATGAAACCTTTTAACAGTCCTGTGGAATGACAGGAATTGATTTTGGCATCAAAATTTGAATTCCCCTGCTGCTTTTAAAAACATATTAAGCAGGAGATCAGTACTAAATTTGGTTACATCAATATGATGTTAGAGAGAGGGAGTATGATTTACCTGCTATATAAAACCCATTTTACCCATTAGGGAGAGAGAAATGGCCATCTTCTCGACGAAGTCATGTATGATCTCAGTTAAAGGAGGAGCCATAGAGATGCTGTCGTACATAATGAAGACTTACGATGATGCTCCGTTTTTCGCTGTGGGTTGTTGCTTGACTGCACCAATTTATCCACTGTAGCTATGAAATGTAGCTCAGGAAGCACTCATCCTACTGTTCCTGGACTGCCACAGAACTGCTAACTGGGAACCTTTTTATTTTACAATAGGAAAAAGGACATCTTTTAAGATGCAGTTTTTATAAATTACTTGTAGAAATAAAATATTCACATCTCAAGAAAAGATTTTTTTTAATTTGGCTTGATGTTACTTCCCTGAATCTAACCACACAGCCCAAATAATTCATAAACTTTAAGTGCATAACATGAGGTTCTTGTTAAAAATTTACATAGAGTGGAGAGTCTCCTGATTTGTTAGTGTCCCGATTTGTCAGGAATCTGAATGTTTAATAAACACCTCATCTAATTCTGTTAATGAGCATAGTAAGTGGACCCTGCTTTGAGTAATACTGTTGAAGTGTTCCTTCTCCTACGTGCCATATCAAATTATGGGGAAGAAAAGGGGGAGAAAGGGAAATAAAGGGATAAATAGGAAAGTACTTCAACTTTAACCTTCAAAAGAAGTGTTGTCCTGTGTTCTCTTTCTCCATTCCTTCCCATCTTCCAGCACTACAATAATACCTCAAACTAAAAGTCGAATTTGATTTTTCATTAAGAATTCATAGCTGCTAGAAACCTGTAAGGCTCTAAAAGTCCTCCAGTGATTCAGGTGGAAATGTTCCTAAAGGGCTAAATGGGAGCCAGAGTTTGAGCCATATCCCCCAAATCTCCCTGAAATGGGCTCCTATCCAAATGGATACAATAGTAATATACTCTCTTCTCATTGTTCTTCTTGCAAAAAGCTCTAAAACACCAAAAGAATAAAAATTATATATTCTCAGTGAATGGTCATCCTAATCATTTCAAAATGCAAATGCGTATAGAAATTTGGAGCAGTGGTGATAATCACAAATCACCACTGACAATGTAGTCAATGAAAAATCATTGGAGCCAGCTACCCTTTCAAGAGTTTTAATTTGCAATCAAGTCAAGAGCTATAATAGTGAAGCAAGAAGCTGTTTGAGGAACAGAAGTTCAACCCAAAGAGGGAAAGCAACACAGTAAGGGTGCCATGAAAAATATACAATAGCCTGACATTCAGAGTCAATCTATCAAGTTTTGCAAGTGTTTGCAAATTAGGCCACCCCTGAAGAGTCTCCCTCAGGCAGTCTTCCTCAAACAAGTAACTTAAATCCTCTTAATGAAATAATGAATAAAGGAAGTAATCCTTAAATCTTAACAACACTGTACTTACTTTCAATTATATATTTAACATTTATTGAGCACCCATTGAAACTCCATGCTATGAGGTTGGGAATGGGAGGTTATATAATTATTAAGACATGATGTGATATCCTCAAAAGGATTCACAATCCAGCAAGGATCTAGCTGTGAGTAAATAACTCCCAGATAGGAACAGAAGGAATATGAAATGAAATGAGAGTAAGGAAAGAAAAGGAACAAACATTTCTTTAGTGCTTCCTCCCTGCCTGCCATGTGCTAAGTTCTGTGCATTTATTTATTGCTGGTCAAATACATGGTTATTTTTCTGCCATTTCCTAGAAGCAGATTGTCCTTCTGGGTCAGAAGGTTGGTTAGTCATGAGCTGATTGGAGTGAACATGTTTAAAACTCATCCTCTTTCTGAATTGCAAAAGGATTATAGACTGACAAAATATGTTCCAACAGTGTATGAAAAAGCAGATAACTTGTGTTTTCTCTTACTCATGATAGTCAAGGACAGTTTTCTGTTTCTTTGGCTTTCTCTTCTGCCACTAGTAATTGTGAATAATTGAAAATTCTGTTTAATTGGATATAAAATCTACTGAAAGCATTAACAATAGGTAGAATTTACTGAGTGTCAGACAACTCTCATCTCATTTCATCTGCCTGTGAAGTAGAAAAGATTATTCTCATTTGACAGATGATGAAACTGAAGCTTAAGAAATTAACTAACTTGTCCATGATTTTATAATTATAAAGTGCCAAACAAATTACTGACCCCATAGCCTATGCTTAACCACCCTGATATATCACATTAACATACTATATATTATGTATATGACTACTTCAATATAGTAGTTATAGAAAAATGATACCCAGGTATGAGATTGATTCATTTATGACATCTGCTAGAATGGAAAGGAAATTCTTCACTGCATGGCCATCATTTCCCCTATAAACAAACAAAAACAGCCTTCCTCATTTCTCAGTACATAGCTTGTTTTACCATAAAATGTCTCCTCATGAGGAAAAAAAAAAGATTTAGTTAGTATCTAAATAGCCAGTAACAAATTCAGAATTCAGAAGAAAGAACACAATCTGTTCTCAGGTCTGTTACTTCACACTCATAATGCCCAGAGGGTTCTCCTGGTACCTTGTTCCCTCACAAAATAGGTGTTCTCTAATGTAATACCTAATGTGAAGTCAGGGTGAAACTAAGCCTTACCTTCACATAAAAGTACATCAGGAGTTGGCCCCAACTCCAGATCTTGTGTCTTGGGTTTTCCAACACTGCTCTTCTCTCCTCTCTAAGCCAAATGCCTGCACTATAGGGACACAGTTAAGTTTGTGTCTGTACCACATTGCTGCACTTCCTCTGGATATGGGCTCTTTGGAAAGAGACCAGTTCTCCCTGTCCTTTCTCCAAAGTACAAAACTGGGTACACTAAGCACAGAACTATGCAGTCTTCTCATTCTTCCTGATACCTCCTAGAAACATGATGCTACTATTTTTGAAATTGTGAGGTCTTAAGCTACAGGATCCCAGGTCTGGAATGCAAACCCTTGCCCACCTGCTTGAGTCAGAGGTAAGGTGGAAAATTTGAACAGAACCAAGCAATTTAGCGTGCTGTTTCAACTTCCAAATTACTGATGGAATGAACTTGGTAATATGTATTTACCTCTCAGGATGAGACAATTAATAAAAATTTTTGTCTTTTTATAAAATTCTAAAACCCAAAGAAAATTAGTATTTTATATCCTCCTTGCATTGCACAAACTAATGGGCTTCCCTGTTCAGAATAAGCAATGAGGACTTTGTCCTAATTGGGAGAAGTCCAAAATGTGAAAATTTTTTTTCTGGTCCCTCTTCAATTCGTTTTAATTTTTGTCTGTTACATGGTCTAGAAAATTAATTCTCTGAAAGGGCAGCTTTATATATTATGATTTTCTCAACTAATCTTTCTATGTGGGCTATAAAGTAAAAAATTGGTTGATTACAAGCAGGCAAATAACACTTTCTCTTATGGCAATTACTTCTTTTGATTAAAAATATTGCTCTGTAAGTTATGTTTGACCTTCTCATTACTCAAAATGAAAGCCCTTAAATATCTTTAAATACCCTTTGGAATAATATATTCGTTGCTTTTCCATAATGCTAATAATAACGCTAATAACAATAACAATATAATTAACTTATTTAATTCATTCAATTAAATGGCATACTTTATAAATTAATCCAAATACTGAAACATAATCTTTTCTCGTGTTATTTTATTTTATTTTTTTATTTTCAAGTTACCTCTTAAAAGAAAGCCAGAACAATTGAGTGACAAAATATCCTATCTGGCATGACTCTGCTGCTGAGGGCATATTTTGGTGTCTTCAGATAGCTGGCGATTTGAAATATGAAGTTATATTTGTTAGGATTACCTACAGAAGTGTATTTCCTGTTGTATTCAGTTCATGTGAGGTAAACTCTCTGGACTGATCATTTCCTCCATATACAAATGTATGTTTTCACGACGGGTTGAGATGCAAACCTGATTTTTCACATTCACTTGCTTTGCAAGGAAGTGGAGATCTCTAACGAAACTCTGTCCAGAGGACATGTGATGATACAAAAGAGAAAAATCTAAAAATAGTTACATAGGGTTCCAGGTTTCCCCAAGTCTTGTACCTGTGGCACCAGTAATAAAATGAAATCATTTTAGGTAGTATATTCACAAACTTTCTGTTATCATTGTTATTTATTTATTTGACTACCTGTTAGAGAAAGCATATAATGATTTTAATAACCCTCCAGATTTTATGGCTCCAAATGCTTTGAACAAGTAACTGGTATGAAAAGTGAGTTGACAGTCATCAAAAAAAATGAAATCTTGCCATTTGCTTTGACATGAATGGAGTTAGAGTATATTATGCTAAGTGAAATAAATCAGAAAAGGAAAAATACCATACAATTTCACTCATATGTGGAGTTTATGATACAAAACAGATGAGCATGTGGAAAGGGGAGAGAGAGAGAGAGAGAGAGAGAGAGAGAGAGAGAGAGAGAGAGGAAAACCATAAGAGATTCTTCACGATAAAGAACAAAGGAGGGTTGATGGAGGGAGATGGGAGGGAAATGGGCTAGATGGATGATGGGCATTAAGGAGGACACTTGTGATGAGCACTGGGTGTTGTGTAAGTGATGAATCACTAAATTTTACTCTTGAAACCAATATTGTATTATACTGTATGTTAACTAACTAGAATTTAGATAAAATTTGGGGGGGGGAGGTCCCAGACTGAGGGGTAAAAAAAGTGAGTTGACTTAGCTAAGAAAAACGTTAAGAACGTAGTGTTTGGGTAGTGTTGAAATAAGGCAAACATTTCAAGCTGGCATGAGAATGACTGGAGATTGGTAAACATTGGCAGAATCAGCCACTTAATAGCTGTCAGATTCTACATTTGTAAAAGCCTTCCCATAAAGGGCCTACTCAGAGAATTTTTAAAATCCATCTCAAGCACACTAAAGTGGTGTGCTGGTCATATAGTAAGCCCTAAATGAATAACAGCTGTAATTATGCAATGCAATAAAAAGTCTCCTCCCAAGGACCCATCTACCAACAACAGAAAGCAAACCACTTACATTGGGTGAACAGAGACACAAAACAGTGTTGTTAAGAAAATCATATACAACTGTTTAATTTTTTAAAAGAAGAATTGATCAAAACATGGAAATAAATTGGCCTTTAATGATAATTTTTGCTTTTTTGAAGCTAAAACCGTGTGTGCACTCTGTTTATTATGCAACATTGACTTAAGTTCCTTTTGCCTAGAAACGGTGTATTTTTAGTCTTGACACCTTCTAAATTTTTTTTTCAATGTTTATTTATTTTTGAGAGAGACACAGAGCATGATCAGGGGAGGGGCAGAGAGAGAAGGAGACAAAGAATCCAAAGCAGGCTCCAGGCTCTGAGCTGTCATCACAGAGCCTGACACAGGGCTTGAACCCACGAGCTGTGAGATCATGACATGAGCTGAGGTTGGACACTCAACTGACTGAGCCACCCAGGCGCCCCCAGTCTTGACACCTTCTAAAGTGTTAAACATGGAATTTTCACATATTTGTTTCTTAATAAAGAACTATGGAGATGGCTGGCTAGTATATAAATATTGCTTCACTAATTTTTAAGATTTCCTATCTACCACGACTTTGGAAGGCAGTAAATAGTCACAAAACATACAAGCTTTCACTAAATGTATTTTGTATACCAAGTAAGAAAATCCTTGTATTTCATAAAACATTACCAGAATTTCTGTATATATCCTCAATATTGTTATATTCCCTGTGCTTTGTATATCTACCTGTTTCTGAAATCACACACATACAAAAAAATCATACATACAAAGTCCTAAAACATCAGCAATAACAGATTACTGTAGGTACATTTCTCTCTTCCTGCTCTATCTGCTCACAGCGTGTGGGTTTCACCTGAAGTATTAAAAAAAATCCCAGATTTTTTCCTGTATCTGTACTGGGCACTTCATGGGTGGTCAACAAATGCTTGTGCACTAGTTGGTTTTCTAAGCATCCAAGGGTAAATTATTCAGAGAGCAATATCCCATCCCTCCCTGAGAGTTAGTTGTTAATCATTGCTATTATTTAATGTTTTAAAATCTTTTTTGAGACAGACAAAAGGAAGAGCAATAATAATCACACTTTTCTCCCCTGAATCACACTGGAACCCAGAAAAATTCTGAGTAATGGCTAGTATCATGGGACCTTAATAAATATAATACAAACTGATTTTTAGGTGATAGTTGAACTGTAAATACATATTATACTTACAGGTCCCTTAGGATTCTAAGGGTGGACAATTATATTTTTAATCCTCCTAGCACTGTTTCTGAAATATGGTCTAAAATGAGCAAATGAGGCACTTTAAAGAGAAGTGTTTCTATTCATTGTAATAGCAGAAATTTGGAGACGATCAAAACTCATTGATAGAGAACTGGTGTACTCATTCCATGGAATATGCCATGTAGCCCTAAAAATGAATGAGGCTAATCTGTGAATATTCATATGTCAGGTTGTCCATGATAATAAAGCACAATCAATAAGAAGAAAGTATGAATGGTATTAAGTGCTTGAACACAACCCTATTGTATGCACATATTTGGTCTGTCCATAGAAAAGTCCTAAAAAGACACATAACCAAAACGTGCATCATAGGTCCCTGAGGACTGGAGTGGGGAGAAGAGGAGAAGGGCTTTCATTTTTACTTTATGTGTTCATGTTGTAAATTTTTATTATAATAATAACTTTTAATAAGCATTTTTATAACTTTTTTAAAGACCACAAAATGTGTTTAATAAAGGTAGTCATAAACTAACATTATCCATTGCTTGGATTTATTGCCATGCTCCCAGAAGTCATCGTCTAAGCAGCCTCCTCCTTTACATATTTGTTTTGTTTTCCCAATTTGAGAACTCTAGAAAGATTTTTGCTCTATGGCACGTTCACTGGGCCTTTCTTCTTCTAATGTGGGGGACCACTAAACAGAGAATGACTTAGAGTAAGTCATTGATTTAGGCTTAAAAGCAAGAGTTTGAACTTAGATGCATTATTTGCAAGTCAAGACTTTTGGTTATGAGGAATAGAAACCTAATGAAGCCACCTAAAGTTAAGGGAAGATTTATCATGAGAATATAGATCATACCTGTAAATGAATCACAGCTGGAGGTTCTGGAAAGCACTGGTAGGAGCTATGGAGCTATGGGAGACCCAGCCAATTACTTTCTCTGCTCTCCTCTCTCCCTCACTTGGCTGACTACACACTCCTCTGTTTTCTACTTTATTCTCTTCTCTGCAAAAAAATTTCCTCTTCTTTTTCATGGTTTTGGTGCCCACTAACTCATTTGCACATGACTTTTCTTGCTGTAAAATCTACTTAGGCCTGGCTCTGTGGGACCTTCAGCTTCTCATAATTCTTGTGTCTCTTATTTATGACAGATCACAAGAATTAAATGGAATTACACTTTGTTTAAAAGACTCACGTTTCCTGACACAATGTATGAAAGATACAAATCTTCTTTAAATATCAACGTCTTTAACTACAAAATGTAAAGATTGACAGTATCAACATCATAAGGTTTCTGTAAAAGTCTTAGTATAGTTCCTGCCATAGAGTAACTGCTTCATAAATATGAGGTTATGTATTGTTACTGTTATTGTTATTAAATCCATCATGATTATTATTTTAAGGGTTTTAAGAAAATGAATGGCCTCCTTCATCCACATGGGTAGACTTCATGAATGCTTCTATTTCCACATGGATTTTTGGAGCAGATGACATCATATAATCTGATAGAGAAGTGCACAAGCAATAAAGCTGACAGCTCCATAAAACAAATCATCATACATCAACAGTTTCTCAAGGCCAGGCAACAATGAGAAAAGACAGAAATGCTCTTATTCATGTTTGAGGTGAAGGGATGTGCAGTTAAATGGAGACAGTGATAACATCATTTAAAGCAAAGGCTATCGAGATGCCTCCATTAATCACCAGCCAGAAACTTGCTCATAATGTAAAGGGGACAAAATATGCCACTCACAGTCCTCTCTGTTTCTTGTTCCAGAGGAAAAGAATTGATGAAGCACATAACTGTAGATTCCTGCCAATTATCAGACACAGGGGAATTCAATAATGAACATTTTCCAAACTATCAGATGACCAGTTTCATATCTATAAATGAGGAAGTCCTGGCATGAACTTTGGAGATGCAGCAACAGACATGCAGACATGTTTTAATCTCATGTTTCTTATGAAATTAGCAAACAATGTGCTTAGTGATACTCTAAACATAACACACCACCATCTGATTAATGAAACATGTCAGTTCAGCTATCAACACTTAACATTTATTATGCTCAATGACATTCTTGTCTTAAATCTCAAAATAACAGGTGTTTCAGTGATGAAAAGTCAAGACAGAAGTGTGAAGCTAAGGCTTTCACATACTTTCCTTCAAATTTTGCAGCAACACGGTTTTCGACAGAGGGCTTCTGACTGCTCAATTTGATGGCCATACAAACTTATAAAAGCTGAAGTGTAGAGTTTCCCAGGGGACGACATAATGAAATAAATGCACTCATGAATATGTATGGTGGAGGACGCCATCTGTTCTCCACCAACCTCTTTTCTTTGAACAACTCACAAATATCCAGCCCCACCCCCACACCTACCCCACTATTCAGGAAAAAAAAAAAGTATCTTTTTCTGAAGATTTTAAGAATCAGTATTGTTTCATCTCAGGCAAGAAACATAACTGAAATAGAATTACTTTTACTGTCAGACTAAAAATATAAATTAATGAGTCCAAAAGTGTTGTGCAACTGTGGGCCCCGAAGCCCCTGGTTGCTTTTCCATGCTTCAGGAAGGATGTTCCTTGCTCTTCACCTATCCTGAAAGCCACATAAACTTGCCTCTTAGGCTACAAACATGAGAACAAGAGAAACATCAATATTAGCAGAGTAGGAAACATTCCATCATTCAGAAATTTAGAGTGAGCTCCAGTTGCTATATGTTCAGGGGTTCAATATTAAGTTCTTCCCATGATCCTTTTGGAATCTATTATTCATGCATAATTTTGAACACAGAAGATGAGGCCAATCTTACCACTCAAAGGTGACAGAAAAGAAATTTTTAGGAAATGAGATAGTCGGCAAAGAGCAAGAGACGAATTTCTTAGAAAAATGGATTGCAAAATGATTAAATTTTTTGGTCAACTGAATCATATCTGAAATGCATAAAGAACACTTGTGCATTATTTATAGGGTTCTTTTGGTAAATCTTTTATAAAGTGAATACATATGAAAAAAATAATCACTCCTAATTCCTTTGCTTTGCAATTTCAACTTTGCAAATATCTGGCCTTCTTTAAGGAAGCCTTCTAGTGAGTCTCTCTGTATTTCAGAAGAAAAATAACTTAAGGTTAAACTCTCCTTACAACAAAATGGAACTTCAAAAAAACAAAAACAAAAACAAAAAACATAGTCACAGCAGCATCCCCTGAGCTTTATTAAATTTTCTGAAACAACTCTTAGAGATGTAGTCTGTGATAAACTGTTAGTTTTATCAGAAAACAGACAGGACAACAATATCATTAAATTCCAAAATGTAAAAAGATGGATTGGGAAGAACATATATGTTCTGAAATAAAAAGATAAAGCCTTTAATCCCTCTTTTGTTTAGTTAATAGTATGATCTTGGGCAATTCACCCATGATTTCTAACATTCTACATTTTTATCTGTTAAATCACAATAGCAATACCAACCTTGCGATGCTATTAGGATGATCTGATAAGGTAATATACGTGAAACCAGTCTATAAACAAAAAAGAAATTGCGAAAACAGATGTTAAAGTAAATTAATTTATAAGTTACATTCCTAATAAAATTAAAATGTGTTTACTCCCCCATAACTTCTCACCATGAAGATGGTCATCTCTAAACGGTCATTTATATCACCTAAAACAATTCCACTACACTTTGCTCTCTTAGCCTGTCACAGTAGCAAGATGCTGAAAATAAACTGAAGCACTGGAATTGTTCCCTACATGTAGGAATCTTAAGAACACCAGCACCACATCCTAAAGGAAAGCTACCCAAGTGGGAGAGAGCTCTGAGACCACATTGCAGAAATCTTCTGAATCTCTGTGGTCAGCTGCCCATCCACGAGGTCAAGTTATTGAACAGCATTGTCTCAAAGTTCTCTCCAGGCTCTGAAATTCTGTGATGCTTAGTGAACAGTGTGGCAAAACAGGCTGGAGGCAGGGAGCTACCAACAGGCTGTATGGTTTTGGATGAAGCAAATTACAGAAACTCCCTGGGTGTTAGTTCCTCTATCTGCGAAGGAAGGGGATTGAACTGTATATCTCCCGAGGTCCTTCCAACTCTGACATCGCATGTTGCTGTAATATAGTTGAAGTGGAGATTGGGATTTGAAGACAAACTGTGGAGTGTCATGTAAATGGTTTTCAAAGGTTTAAAACAATGTAGTCAGGGCCTCTATAATTAAAAACAAAAAGTCTGCGCTGACAGTGCAGAGCCAACTTGGGATTCTCTCTCTCTGCCCCTCCCCTGACACACACTCTCGCTAAATAAACAAACTTTAAAAAAAGTCTCATCTTCTTGTGTAGCATTAAGGCAGAACTTGACACTTGTGTAAGCAGTATGATTCTTTTTACAGAAATTAAGGGTCTAGAGAAAACATGTCACAGGTTAATTTCTTTTTAAAGGTGTAGTGTCGTTTCTTTTTAAGTTTTTATTTAAATTCCAGGGAATTAACATAGAGGGTAATACTAGTTTCAGGTGCTAGTGTCATGTTTTTTTTTTTTTTAATTTTTTAAAGAGTCACTTCAAGAAGAGCTACATCCTTGGAATAATGCCAGCCAGGTCTACAAAAGTTTTCACAATTGGAACATCACAAATATATTTCAAGATTATAAATGATACAGTTTTTAAGGGAGATGGTGAAGCTTCAGTCTGACGGAGATGTCAGACTGTGATGGTTTGGTTATTTGTTTCAATTGTGAAAAATCTTTCTAAATTATATTAGATCAGTTTTGAGAAGGCATATTTGAATACCATGGCGGATCCTATATAAAACAAGTAAAATTAATTTAACACGATGTTCTATCATAAAAGGACAAAAATAGATACTGTAGGCATCAAGAGACTTTGATATGCACAGGAACCGATCCAAGGATCTCCATTCCACGATAATCTGGACTCCATAGCACATACTGAAAAAGAATTTGTAGAAGATGAGAATGTTGAGTAAAGTCGATGGTAATTTTTTTGGACTAGCTAATAATTATTTATTTGGAATACATGTCTTGTGTCATTGAAAGCTTGAGTAAAGTAAAGACTTAGTAATTGAAATACTCTTAGTAAAGAGATAAAGAATGCAATTCAAAGTTTAACATTGAAATTGAGCCTGGCTCCTGTCAGGAATTGCTCAATTTTATACATTTCACTCTAGATTCATTAGTAAAACAAAGTAGACAGGGATATCTGGAAATAATCTCTGTCTTCCTTTGAGACCACTTCTTACTCTAACAGCTTTATTGGTGTACAAATTACATAAAACTCACCAGTTTTAAGTATATAATTCAACGACTTTTGATAAATTTCGAGTTGTCCAAACGCCATCAGAAAAGATCCCTTGTGGTCATTTGCAGCCAATCCCATTCCCTGCCTAGAGGCTTATCTTTTCTGGACATTTTGGCTAAAGAGAATCATACAATAAGCTTTTTTCACTTAGCTTATTCTTTTTGAGGTCCTTTCATGTTATAACATGTATCAGTATTTAGTTTCTTTTCACTGCTGAATAATATTCTATTGTATGGATAGAGCACCTTTTTCTTATCACCTCTTCATAGATATTTGGCTTCTACTTCTTGGCTGTTACGCTTAATGGTGCTATGAACATTTGTGTGCAGGTCATTGTGTGGAGATAAGTTTCATTTCCCTATAGGAGTTATCTAGGTGAATTTCTATGTCATGAATTTCTATGTCATGTAGTAAGAATATGTTTGACTTTTTAAGAAACTGACAAACTGACTTCTACAGTGGCTGTAGGATTTTACATTGCAGAGCGTACAGGAATCCAGTTTCTCCATATCTTCGCCAATACATGTTATTGCCTATCTTTTTAAAGAGACTCATTTCAGTGGATGTGAAGTAGAATCTCATTGTGGTGATAATTTGTTTTTCCCTAATAACTAATGATGTGGAACACCCTTTTCATCTGCTTATTACTCTTTTGTATCTCTTCTCTTTTTTTTTTCTTTAAATGTTTATTTATTTATTTTCAAAAAGAGACAGTGCAAGTGGTGGGGGAGGAGCAGAGAGAAATCCCAAGCAGGCTCCCTGCTGCCAGCACAGAACCAGATACAGGGCTCAAACCCATAAACTATAAGATCATGATTTGAGCTGAAATCAAGAGCCAGACGCTCAACGCACTGAGCCATCCAGTCACCCCTGTATCTCTTCTTTGATTAAATGTCTATTCAAATATTTTGTACAATTTTAATCAGGTTGTTTGTCTTACTATTGAGTTGTAA
This sequence comes from Felis catus, assembly GCF_018350175.1. Taxonomy (NCBI): domain Eukaryota; kingdom Metazoa; phylum Chordata; class Mammalia; order Carnivora; family Felidae; genus Felis; species Felis catus. The sequence goes on from NC_058369.1 coordinate 45,446,026, forward strand.
GAGTTCTTTATATTTCTTCTGTTTGCAAATCCTTTATTAGATATGTTCTTTGGAAATATTTTCTTCTGGTCTGTAGCTTATCTTTTCATTTTCAAAACTGTGTCTTTTGAAGCACCTAAGTCTAATTTTTATTAAGTTTGATTTACCAGTTTCTTTTATGAATCATGCTTCTGATACCATACGTAAGTACTCTGTGCCTAACCCATAGTCACAAATATATATTTTTTAATGTTTACTTATTTTTGCACACAAGCGAGGTAGCAGCACTATTTGTTGAAGACTATCATTTCCTCCAATTAAATTTCCCTTGCCCCTTTGTTGAAAATCAACTGACCATAAATATAAGATTACTTATTTGTAATGAGGCAAACGGGAATAGTGCTAAGTGTATGGACTGTGGATCCAAACAACTTAGAAAATAATCTTAATCACGCCTTTCAGTAGCTGTTTGGCCTGGATCAAGCTGCTAAATGTCTCTGTGCATCAGGATTCTTCTCTGTAAAAGGTGAGGATAATAATAACACCTCATTCCTGGGGCTATGCTGTGGATTAAATGAGATAATACATTTAAAGTACTTACATGAGGACCTGGAATAAAGTAGTGAATGCCCACAAGTGGAGCACTGTCATTATTTTCTTCTTTGGGGGCAAAGACAGAAGAATGTGGTCAGCTTCTTTGTACCTTGGAATACAAGTTGGAGCCAACTAGCCAAAATTTAGAGGATGGCCTCCAAGTATGGGTAAAATCCCTGGGGCAGATTCTGCTTCTTACAGGGTCTTCCTTATTTTACTTTCTTTGTTTTCAGTTTTGTTCAGGTGCCAATGTGCCTTTTAAAAATACTTTCCTCTTCAGATTCCCTTGCAGCTAAGACTTGCTTTGTGACCCAGTTTTGGTCAATGAGATATAAGCAGAAGACACTACATGAGATATCAGAGAAAGCTATCGATTTCCTGATAAAAAGTAGACAGTAATCAGCTGGCCAAGATTACTTCAACTGCTTTTCTTCATCCTGCTTGGAACATAAACACAGTGCCTGGAGGGAGAGCAGCCATCTTGCAGCCATGAGGCTGAAATCTTCATGTTAACAGTAATGGAGTGGAAAGTGAGATCCAGCCAACTGAATCAACTGGAGCAAGGCTGGATTGCCTTCTGGATTTCTTGTTGCCTTGTGACACTTGTCACAGCTACTAGCAACTGAGCGCCTTTGATAGGTAAACTGTTTTATGTATCTGCTGTCTCTAAATACGGTAAAACTGCCTGTCAGATTAAGTTTCCCTGTCTCTATTTTGCAGATGATTACGTTGGGCATCAAATAAGTTTAAATAAGGTGTCTGAGGACAGGTAGTGGTCAAGAGGCAGGGCTGGGCTTAAATGCAAATGTACCTTGGTCAAAGTGTGTCCATGTCTCTGTTCATGTGCTGTCCCCGATTAGCAACATGACTTACCTCAGAACAGGAACCAAGCCTGGTGTCTCCTTTGTATCCTACACTCACCCTAGCTCCTTTCTTATACAAAATGGGCAGGGTGTTTCCCTTTTTGCCTTCTAAAGCTTAGGCCCAAATCTTTACATTTTAAGTAGATATTTTTACTTCAGGGAATTAGCATTTAGCTGCAAATAGGCGAAGTTTCTGTTAATTGTTTTTAATCAAAATGGTCAAGCAATTGACTATGGATTGCTGTGTGGGCTCCACAGATTAATGGTTAGAAACAGAGTAATTTAAAGCATTTAGGAATTCACTTCACAGAAATCACCCTTAGGTGGAAAGTAATCCAAACAATTTCTCCTTCTTTCCAACACAGCTGGTTGCCCTTTACCTTCGAAGAATATTAATTGCACCTCTTATGCATTGTAGAATATGAAAGATTCTAAATAAACATCTTTCCATAACACAGGTAAAGTGGCTTTTTAAAAAAGGTGAATGAGGAACCAAAAAAACTGTTCTATTATTTTTGTTTTGTTTTGGTTTGGTTGGTTTTCAAGAACAGTTTCCCCTGGGAGAATATTTCCCAAGGAAATATCTTAGGAGATGTTGGTAAAATCCTCAAGTAAAAGGTTCCCTGGTTCATTTTTGAAATGCTCTTTCTTAGAAATGCTTAATTCATATCAGTATGTTAAAGGTCCCCAAACAAAAACCTTCTAATTTTGCTTAACCCAATGCTTTCCAAATTTACTTGATCTAAGAATTCTTTTATTTACAGCACCTATTGACATTTACGGTGACAAAATATACAAATTGCTGTTTTTGGAGAAATAAAAGACTATCCCACATGATCTGTTTAACTATTCAGTCCATCTAGGCCAGGGGTCTGCAAACTACAAAAGCTAGCCTGTGATCTGTTTTTATAAGATCTAGGAGTTAACAAGGTTTTACATTAGTAAACAGTTGTAAAAACGAGAACAAAAACAAAACCACAAAGGAATATGCAGTGGAGACCTATGTGGTTCAAAGGCCAAAACATTTACTCTCCATCCCTTTATAAGGCACATTTGCCCACGATTGCCTGAGTAGATTAATATTTTAAAAATTAAATCCATATATTCTGAGAGTATAAAGGATGGTTAAGAAAAGGGGGAGATAGCCAAAGGAAGGAAGTGACAAGTCTAGTGTCTAAAATGTCGTGGGGGGTGGTGTAATGTGAGAAGTAACCCTTTAGGACTGTGTAGAATAATTTTCTACCATCTTCTATATGGCAGCCCATCAAGTATCTTGCATCCAGAGTTGAGAGGCTAAGAGAAAAGTTACCAGGTGTACTCACAACTGCAAAGAAAAATCTTTCCCTTCCCCCACCATTCCCGAAACCAGCCAGGGCTTGCCCGGTTGTAGTCTGACATAAAGGCGGGAACCAATCAAGTTCTGCTGAGCATTCAAATTTAAATGTCAGCCTATAACAACTCTGTAACCTCAAAAAAATCCCTAACTTGTTTGTGCCTGTCTATAAAAAGAAGCTGTAAGATCCTTGCTCTGGGCCTCTTGCGTCACCAGCGACGAGTGCGCGGAGGACCGGGTTCGAACCTGCAATAAACGACCCTTGCCGCTTGGCTTTGGCTCTGGACTCTGGTGGTTTATTTTCGGGGGGTCTCTCGAATCGGGGCATATCATTTGGGGGCTCGTCCAGGATACCCCCAAACCCACCAGACCCCAAGTCAACGGGTCGTTCCTGAGACCGATCGGTAAGTGAGCCGGGTCTGTCCGTTTCTATTTGTCTGTTCGTTTCTGGCTCTCCCACGTGGGATCTGTATCGGGGACTGACACGGCCCTGGCGGACGCGCTATAGGGCAGTCGGTTGGGTCCAGTAGGAGACGTCCACTGGCACCCGTCTGGGGCACCTTTTTGGGCCCATCGGAATTTTCCTGGTAGGGAGGCAGACACCTGAAACGCGCTAGCGATCTGAGTGTTAAGTGTTGTGTTAAGTGTTGTGTTCTCTATTCTATAACCTTTAAGTGTTAAACTCCTTCTATTTCACAGGTGACCTGGCCTGGCCCAGCCAGGAATCCTCATAACTTTACTGTTTCTCCTTTTAATCCTTTCCTCCACCTCCAGAATACAGATGGGACAATCTCAAAGCACTCCTCTTTCTCTCCTCGTTGCTAACTTCAGGGATGTTAGAACCAGAGGACAGAATTTGAGTTTAGACATCCAGCGGGGAAAATTAATAACCCTCTGCCGCTCCGAATGGCCAACCTTCGGCGTTGGATGGCCAACCGAAGGAACTTTCTGCTTCCCTATAATCGCTAAGGTGAAATCAAAGATTTTTCTACCGGGTTGTGAGGGACACCCGGATCAGATTCCCTACATTCTTGTATGGCAGCGTTTAGTGGAAAATCCACCCCCTTGTATGGCCCCCTTCCTATCCTTGGGAACGTGTAAGGTCCTTGCCATGCGGCCTGCAGGTCCCCCAAAATCAAGGACGCCAGCCGCTCCCTTGTATCCCATATTGCCCGATAGTCAGGACCAACTATCCCTAGACCCTCCACCCTATCATCCCCCTCCCCTCGCACCCCAGGCCCTGCCCGTGGCAGCCGCCCCACCAGTCGCCCAGCTAGTTTCCCCCCTAGAGGAACCGGGAGGACGGGAAGCAGTAGCTGCGCCGGAACCAGGAGGACGGGAGGCAGCAGCGGCGCCGAGCCCCATTGAAAATGTAACCAACCACGAGGGGCCAGCCGGTTGTACCCACGGGCACACCCAGCGTGAGCCAAACTCTCGCCTCCCCAACTCCATTGTGGCCCTACCCCTGCGGGAACTAGGACCCCCCCGATGAAACAGGCAACCCCCGACTCCAGTATTGGCCTTTTTCCACCAGTGACCTTTACAACTGGAAAACGCAGAACGCTCAATTCTCTGATAACCCTAAAGATCTAATAGCTCTTTTAGACAGTGTCATGTTCACCCACCAGCCCACCTGGGACGACTGTCAGCAGCTCCTCCGCATCCTGTTCACTACAGAGGAGCGAGAGAGGATCCAATTAGAAGCAAGAAAGCTGGTTCCCGGAGACGACGGTCACCTGACATCTAACCCTGACCTCATTAATGCCGCTTTCCCCCTAACCAGGCCTCCACAGGACGAGTGGGACTACAACACAGCAGAAGGTAGGGGAAGGCTACTCATTTATTGCCAGACTCTAATGGCGGGTCTCCAGGCTGCAGCTTGCAAGCCCACCAATTTGGCTAAGGTATATTCGGTTGTACAGGGAAAGGCAGAGTCCAGCTGCTTACTTAGAGAGATTAATGGAAGCCTTTAGACAGTTTACCCCCATGGATCCAGAAGTCCCTGAAAACCAGGCTGCAGTCATTATGTCCTTTGTAAATCAAGCAGCTCCTGACATTAAAAGGAAACTCCAAAGGCTAGAGGATTTAGAAGGTAAACAGATCCAGGATCTGCTCCATATAGCACAACGGGTCTACAACAACAGGGACGCCCTAGAAGAGAGACAGATCAAGGCCACAGAGAAAATGACTAAAGTCCTGGCCACTATAGTCCAGAAAGAACAGCCACCCCCAGAAGGCATTCAAACAATGTGCCCTCCTAGGCGGCACTTAAAGATCAATGCGCCTATTGTAAAGAGAAAGGCCATTGGATACGAGAATGCCCCAAGAAGAAACAACCCTGCCCCAGCCAAGGGCAATGGCAGCCTAAAATAGCCCCATACTGTTTACCCAACATACAGAATAGGGAGGACGGGGTTTGGATCCCCTCCCTGAACCTAGGGTAACGTTGCAAGTGGAGGGGACCCCGGTCCAGTTCCTAGTTGATACCGGGGCACAGCACTCAGTTCTGGTCCAGCCCCATGGAAAAGTATCTGAAAAATCATCCTGGGTACAAGGGGCCACTGGAATAAAGAAGTACCCCTGGACAACTCAGAGGACTGTGGACTTAGGAACTGGGAAGGTAACCCACTCCTTCCTGGTCATTCCCGACAGACCCTGCCCCCTGTTGGGGAGGGATTTGCTTACCAAAATGGGGGTCCAAATTCATTTCCAACCGGGGGGGCCCACAGTGACTGACTTCCACAACCAACCCGTATCTGTACTTACTGTGAGACTAGAGGATGAATATAGGCTCCATCAGGAACCCACTCCTCGGGATCAGGGCATCGAGCCTTGGCTTCAACGCTTCCCAGACGCGTGGGCAGAAACAGGTGGTATGGGGTTAGCAAAACATCGCCCAGCCCTATTTATAGAGGTTAAGCCCGGGACGGACCCCGACTGTGTGCGCCAATACCCTATGCCCACGGAAGCCAAAAATGGCATCACACCGCACATCCGCCGCCTCCTTGACTTCGGGGTCCTACGCACCTGCCACTCAGCATGGAATACCCCCCTGCTGCCTTTGCGCAAACCCAATAGCGGGGAATACAGACCAGTGCAGGACCTGAGAGAAGTCAATAAGCGGGTAATGGACATACATCCAACCATTCCTAACCCCTATACTCTCCTGAGCACCCTCAGCCCAGAAAAACAATGGTATACTGTTCTAGATCTAAAAGATGCTTTTTTTCAGCCTACCACTAGCACCTAAAAGTCAAGAGCTATTTGCATTCGAGTGGACAGATCCAGACAGGGGCATAAATGGCCAGCTCACTTGGACCAGACTGCCACAAGGATTCAAAAACTCTCCGACCCTGTTCGACGAGGCTCTACACGAAGATTTAAGTGAGTACAGACAACAACACCCTGATATAACTCTCCTACAGTATGTTGATGATCTCTTAATAGCTGTCGAGACACCTGAAACCTGCATCCAGGGAACCGAAGGTCTCCTGTGAACTCTGGGAACTTTAGGCTACCGCGCCTCAGCAAAGAAGGCTCAAATCTGCAAGTCAGAGGTAACTTACCTGGGTTACTTACTGAGAGGGGGGCAACGCTGGCTAACGGATGCCCGGAAGGAGACTGTCCTTCGTATTCCCAGACCACAGACACCACGGCAGGTGAGGGAATTCCTAGGGTCAGCTGGGTTCTGCAGACTATGGATACCAGGGTTTGCTGAATTAGCAAAACCTTTATACCAGGCAACAAAAGATCAACAGCCCTTTAGTTGGACGGAAGAAGCCGAACAGGCCTTCCAACAAATCAAAACTGCTCTGCTATCAGCACCTGCCCTGGGACTCCCCGATGTCTCCAAACCCTTCCACCTATATGTAGATGAAAACCGGGGCATAGCCAAGGAGGTGCTAACCCAGCACTTGGGCCCTTGGCGCAGGCCAGTAGCCTATCTGTCTAAAAAGCTAGATCCAGTGGCCGCCGGATGGCCACCCTGTCTCTGGATGATTGCAGCCACTGCCCTAATGGTAAAGGACACTGAGAAGCTGACCATGGGCCAAGAGCTACGAGTCACCACCCCGCATGCCATCGAGGGCATCCTCAAGCAGCCCCCTGACTGATGGCTGAGCAATGCCCGACTCACTCATTACCAGGGACTGCTGTTGAACCCCCTCAGGGTCGTCTTCACCCCCCCAACGGCCCTGAACCCAGCGTCACTGCTGCCAGGCCCAGACATGGGAACCCCACTTCATGACTGCGCCGACATACTGGCTCAAGTTTATGGGGTCCAGGAAGACTTGCAGGATCAGCCATTATCGGACGCAGACGCCATCTTGTTCACCGATGGAAGCAGCTTCGTTCACCAGGGACAAAGGTATGCGGGGGCGGCTGTGACTTCAGAGACCAAGGTGCTGTGGGCAGAAGCTTTACCCCCCGGAACCTTGGCCCAGAAGGCTGAGCTAATAGCCTTAACCCAGGCCATAAAGTTAGGAAGAGACCGCAAGCTAACCGTGTACACTGATAGCCGATATGCCTTCGCCACCGCTCATGTACATGGGGCGATATACAGAGAAAGGGGGCTCCTCACAGCTGAAGGGAAAGACATCAGAAATAAAGAAGAGATTCTAGCCCTGCTAGCAGCCTTATGGGAACCCAAAAAGCCAGCAATTGTACATTGCCCAGGACACCAGAAGACAACCGACCCAATTTCCCGGGGCAACAATTTGGCCGATCAGACTGCAAAAAACATAGCTCGGCCCCCAGGGCAATTGCTGACCCTACAGCTGCCAGACCCCGGACCCCGGGAATTGCCCCCCAGCCCTGAGTATTCAGAAAGTGACATTCAATGGATGAGTAAACTTCCTATGACCCGAATTAAAGATGGCTGGTGGAGAGACTCTAAAAGCAACATTATACTCCCAGATAAACTAGGATGGCAAGTTCTAGAGCAGATCCATCGCAGCACCCACTTAGGTTCCCGGCGAATGTTGGACTTACTGAGACAGACTGGACTAAAAATCAGAAATGTCTCTGGTAAGGTCAATCAAGTAGTCACTAAATGTACAGTGTGCCAACTCAACAATGCGAGTAGCAATCCTCAGACAACAGGGGTAAGACAAAGAGGGAGCAGACCGGGGACCTATTGGGAAGTAGATTTCACTGAGGTAAAACCAGGAAAATATGGATATAAGTATTTGCTAGTTTTTGTAGATACCTTTTCAGGATGGACTGAAGCCTTTCCAACCAAGAATGAAATGGCGCAGATTGTAGCCAAAAAGATCCTAGAAGAAATCCTGCCCAGGTATGGTTTTCCAGTAATGATAGGGTCAGACAATGGACCTGCATTCGTCTCTAAGGTAAGTCAGGGACTGGCTTCCATACTTGGGGCTGAGTGGAAATTACATTGTGCATTCCGACCCCAAATCTCAGGACAGGTAGAGAGAATGAACAGAACGTTAAAGGAGACCCTAACTAAATTAACCATGGAGACTGGCACTAATTGGGTGGTCCTTCTCCCCTACGCTCTGTTCAGGGTGCGTAATTCCCCATACAAACTGGGACTCACACCCTATGAAATAATACATGGTAGACCACCCCCCATCATCCCTAACCTAAAAGATAACCTTGTCAAAGCTGAGAACGATAATAGTCTTGAATTCTTGTTCTCCCTACAAGCCTTGCAGAGGGTCCATGAAGATGTATGGCCCAAATTAAAAGAACTCTATGAGACTGGACCCCCACCTATTCCACATCAATTCTGGCCAGGGGATTGGGTCCTCGTCAAACGTCATCGACAGGGAACTCTGGAGCCCAGGTGGAAAGGACCCTTCCAGGTCATCCTGACAACGCCTACTGCCATCAAAGTAGACGGAATCGCCACCTGGCTCCATTTCGCCCACGCCAAACCAGTGGACCCGTTCTCAGACCTCATTGGACCTTCAAAGACAACCTGGACTGTTGATCGGACTAAGGACAATCCTTTGAAATTGACCCTACGCCGCCACCGGACTGAGCTGTAACTATGGTACTTACCCTTCTCTTGATTGTTCTGCAAATTCTGTCTGTAAACTCAAACTCCCCTGACCCCTATAATTTGACATGGGAAATTACTAATTTAGAGACTCATGAGGTCTACAGCAAAACCCTAGGAACTGCCCCATTAAATACCTGGTGGCCAGATTTATATTTTAACTTAGAAAAAAATTAGTCCATTAAAAGAAATGGAAGGAGGTAAATGGAGGCAACTGCAAAGGAGGGTAACAATAAGTAGAAATGGATTTTATGCATGTCCGGGATTTAGGACAGGGGCAATGAGGCACACATGTGGGGGGTTTGAAAACCTCTATTGTGCAGCCTGGAGTTGTGTCAACTCCAATGATGGGGAATGGAAGTGGGAAGTAAAACCCCAATTTATTGAAATGTCCTATGTCCAACCATGTACCCGCACCAGGTATGATGAAAACTATAACCTTATTCGTGTGAGATTTACAGAGGAGGGGAAAAAGGACAGGCGGTGGGTCTCAGGACTCACTTGGGGACTCTACTTATATCAATATCCCCTCTTTGGGACTGCCATTCAAATAAAATTAATCTCCCCTCGTGCACAACCGGTAGGGCCAAATCAGGTATTACAAAAATTAAGGAAAAAAAGAGACGAGTCTATCCCAGAAGGTATAGACTCCCTATGGAAATTGCTAACAGCAGCATATGAGGCCTTAAACTGATCAGACCCTGAGGCAACAAGGGCCTGCTGGCTATGTTATGATATAAAACCCCCCTTCTACGAAGCCGTAGGACTAGCTGCCCCTTTTTCACAGTCAGACGAAGATTCACCAGCAGCTTGCAAGTGGAATCAAAAGGGCCCCAGCCTCACACTGCAGGCGGTCACTGGCAGTGGGACTTGTATAGGAAAGGTCCCCTCTAGCCATATCCAGCTCTGTGCCCAGACTAGTCGCCCTATAGGTGAATGTAAATGGATGATTCCAGCTCCTGACAGCTGGTGGATTTGTTCTAAGACAGGGCTCACCCCATGTGTTAGCAGGGATGTTTTTAATTTGTCACCTGAATATTGTATCATGATATTAATATTCCCAAGGGTTATTTACCACCGAGAAAATGTTATATACGATCTGTGGACAGAGGGGACGGAAGTAAGAGAGACAATAAGAACAAAACGGGAACCCTTTACGGCCATAACCTTGGCCACCTTATTTGGCCTCGGTGCCATAGGGGCAGGAACAGGGATCTCATCTCTAGCCATTCAGCACCGAGGGTTCAATAGCCTAAGGACAGCCATTGATGAGGATATAGCCAGACTTGAGGACTCAATCTCGCACCTCGAAAAATCTCTAACCTCCCTTTCTGAAGTGGTCCTACAGAACCGAAGGGGGCTAGATCTAGTCTTCCTCCAACAGGGAGGTTTATGTGCAGCCTTGAGAGAAGAATGTTGTTTTTATGCTGACCACACTGGAGTAGTCCGAGAGTCCATGGCTAAAGTTAGAGAAGGCCTGGCCAAACGGAAGCGTGAACGAGAACAACAAGGCTGGTTTGAGTCTTGGTTCAATCAGTCCCCATGGCTAGCCACCCTGCTTTCTGCTCTAGCGGGACCCCTTATATTCCTCCTTCTCCTCCTCACCCTCGGGCCTTATATTATTAATAAACTAGTTGCCTTTATTAAAGACCGAGTTAACACGATCCAACTGATGGTCCTTAGGACCCAATACCAACCGGTCATTACCGAAACATTTGAGTCAGACACATAACATCCAAGATTGGCTCTTAAGGCACCAAAGAGAGGGGGGAATGAGAGGCTAAAAGAAAAGTTACCAGGTGCACTCACAACTGCAAAGAAAAATCTTTCCCTTCCCCCACCGTTCCCAAAACCAGCCAGGGCATGCCCGGTTGTAGTCTGACATAAAGGCGGGAACCAATCAAGTTCTGCTGAATGGTTTGAAATAAAGGCGGGAACCAATCAAGTTCTGCTGAGCATTCAAATTTAAATGTCAGCCTATAACAACTCTGTAACCTCAAAAAAATCCCTAACTTGTTTGTGCCTGTCTCTAAAAAGAAGCTGTAAGATCCTTGCTCGGGGCCTCTTGCATCACCGGCGACGAGTGCGTGGAGGACCGGGTTTGAACCTGCAATAAACGACCCTTGCCTCTTGGCTTTGGCTCTGGACTCTGGTGGTTTATTTTCGGGGGGGGGGGGTCTCTCGAATCGGGGCATATCAAGAGTAAATGTCTCTAGTTCTTTCATCTTTCCTCATATGTGTCCAAGTATCCTGGTCACCTTGGTATTTTGTGTCTAAATATGTTCCAATTGGTCTATCTCCGTCTTCAACAATGATGCCAGACCACCTGTTATTCTACTGAAGGCCCCTGGTAGCCAAGAGTAGTGCGGGCCTTCATCTCTGTTTCTCATATCAGAGCACAGAAATCAGCCAACTAAAATCCCAATTACACATGAGTGTGTTTTGTGAAGCCTGTTCAATGTTTTAAAATATAGAAAGTCACATATCAAAGTCCAGACGCAGTTTTTCTGTGGAGGAAAGAGTAAATGGAATGATCTGGCAGCATTAGGCCTGCATTCCCCCATGCCACAGTCAGCTGGAGCTGGGTAGAAGCTACTCCCTTGAGACAGAGCACAAGCTCTCTGGTTTGCTACAGTTCCTATCACTCTAGTGTTGACAGCAAGACTACACCACCGCTCGTTAGCACTTCCTTCTTGGCTCCTGAATCATTTGAGTCTGTACCCTATTTTACCCTTTACCACTGGTGGCCTATTTCTAGAAATATTTGTTTAGATATCTCTATATATTGTGAAATCATTCATTAGGACAGGAGAGGTCTGTTTAAAAAAGTGATTTTTTGGCACAAAGTTGTAATGAGGGAAAAGCTTAGGAAAAGATCTGGAGCCTAGGTGCCCTGGTAGTCTAGGCTGGCTTCAGTGCCAGGGTACACAGCACAACCAGGGTTAAGTAGGTGTGCAGTGCTCAGAACCACAAAGAAAAAGAGGATGAAGCCTAAAGATGGAGCCACATGGAAACAGCATTGGACGAGGAGAATACCTGGGTTCTATTTCTCACTTCCATTTAACCTACTTTGTGTTACTGAGCAGCTTGCCTAGCCCTTTGGGCTTTAGCCAGCTCTTCCACTAACTGCAGTAAGGTAGCCTTGCCTGCATTGGTTTGTGAACACCCAACATAATCAAGTAATAGATGCAGAAGCCCTTTAATATCTATAGAGTGCAACACACATGTAAAGTATCATTAATTCACCACTTTTCAATTTGGCCTAAGTCTGACATAGCAGAAAAAAATCGAAAAAAAAAAAATAAAACAACCAAAAGAAAGAAGATCCACAATGAGAAGAGCCAAGTTCCTCTAGGACTAAGACCCATCCATCTTTTACACTGCAAACTGTGTGCTGTTGAAAGGCACAGATGGACCCAGTATGAACTGCTAAAGATGGATAATGATGGGCTCATGTCTACCAAGAATTTCAGACCAACAAAGCTTTTTGGCACAAGACGCCAGCCTCTTGGACTCAGAGTGTCACAGGTGAGGTGTTGAGACTCTCTGGCCACCACTGAGATCAGAAACTTTCTAGTGGAACACTCAGAAAGGGTTCTTCAATACACCCTCAGTTTTTTTTTTTCAATATATGAAGTTTATTGCCAAATTGGTTTCCATACAACACCCAGTGCTCATCCCAAAAGGTGCCCTCCTCAATACTCATCACCCACCCTCCCCTCCCTCCCACCTCCCATCAACCTTCAGTTTGTTCTCAGTTTTTAAGAGTCTCTTATGCTTTGGCTCTCTCTCCCACTCTGACCTCTTTTTTTTTTTTTCCTTCCCCTCCCCCATGGGTTTCTGTTAAGTTTCTTAGGATCCACATAAGAGTGAAACCATATGCAATATACCCTCAGTTTTAACTCTGCTCAAAGTTCTCCTACCTTTCCACATGAGTCCAGCTCTACAGTAATTCTCTACCTGCCTCTCTTCCACCTAAATTCATACCTTTTTGAGGTTGATGCCAAGAACACATATCCACATGAAACCACTCCCTACCCTTCTAGGAGGCAGCCAAGGATGCACTGTGTCATGTTGCTGAAAAATAAGAAAAGGAACTAAAAATCAGGAGAAAATATTCTTATTGGGGACCATTAGAACTCAATACCCATGCTAAAGTCATGCATTTCAGCATGAGTAGCTATTCAGAGATTTTTTCTGAATGTAATTTTATTTAACAATTTTCCCATGCCTAAACCATTGATCACATTAGAATAACTAATGATAGTAGAGCCGAAATTCATTTCCTGCATAGTTGACCTCAGAACTAAGGTTTTTGTTTTGTTTTGTTTTTAATGTTTATTTATTTTTGAGAGAGACAGAGAAGAATGTAAGTGGGTTGGGGCAGAGAGAGAGGGAGGCACAGAATCCAAAGCAGGCTCCAGGCTCCGAGCTGTCAGCACAGAGCCTGACACGGGGCTCGAACTCATGAGCTGTGAGATCATGACCTAAGCCGAAGTCGGACGCTCAACCGACTGAGCCATCCAGGTGCCCCAGAACTATGGTTTTAATGGAAGGACTACACTATAGCTGAAAGGCTGTTTTCACACTAGTTTTGCAATCCATACTGACAGTTATTGCAGAAGAAGAAGAGAAGATAAAGGGAGGCCAATTTGGACTCAGAACACAGAAAAATGATCCACAGTCATCAGACTTGACAAAAAATAGGAGTTTTTGATTCAAGAGGTCTTACTCAAGTCCAATGGTACAAACTTTTGCCCTGAGGGATATGAAAGAGAATCACACATCCAGTAGACTGATAGACTAGAAGTTAGATAAACTTCCAGGTTCCTTTCAATATTTTGGTGGCAATATTATCTGTTTTGGCCATGGATAACAGTCTCGGTCCAAGGGTTCATTTGTACTGAGTTAAGCCAAGGCATATACAATGAACAAGAAATGGCTGCAGTGTGATTTTCATGATTGGGCAGGTGTTCTCAGCCCCAAATGAACATGTCCACCACTCTAGCATGCAGAACTTGAAAACAAAACAAAACAAAACAATTTAAGAGAGTGCCAGGTCTGGTTTGCATATTTTAACAGAAGTGTGGAGAAAATTGATTGTTACACTGAGGATTTTCAACTCCATTTTCAGCCAGTGAAAGGGAAAGGGGAAACATATTGTGATGGTTAATTTTGTGTCTCAATTTGACCAGGCCATGGGTGCCAGATTAAACATTATTTCTGGGTGTGTCTCTAAGGGTATTTTTGGATAAGATTAGCATTTGAATCAGTGCACTAAGCAAAGTAGATTGTCCTCCCTAATGTGGATGGGCATTATCCAATCTACTGAAGGCCTGAATAGAATAAAAGGGTCGAGGAAGGAGGAATGTACCCTTTTTTGCTCCTTGCATGCCTGCTTGAACTGGGACATTGATATTCTCATTCCTTTGGGACTGGGATTCATACTCTTGGCTCCCCTGGTACTCAGGTCTTTGGCCCTGGACTAGAATTATGTTGCCAGCTTTCCTGGGTCTCCAGGTTGCAGATGGTAGATTATAGGATTTCTCAGTTTATACAAGCCAATCCCTCATTATAACTCTCATCCTATAGATATATCCTACGGGTTCTGTTTCTCTAGAGAGTCCTAATACCCAGGCAGACTTTCTCTAACTAAAATTAATGAAAGGGAAAGATAGTGAAAATTATAATAGTAGTTTCTACTATGTGTCAAATAACATACTAAGTGTGTTACATAAATGATCTCATTTAATTCTTACTACTACCCCCACATTTTAAAGATAAATAAACTAAGTCTTGGACGGCAGCTGGGAAGATGGCGGGCATAGGAGGACGCTGGGCTCATCGTGTCCTACTGATCACTTAGATTCCACCAACATCTGCCTAAAGAACCCAGAAAACCACCAGAAGACTAGAAGAATGGACTCTCTGGAGCCAAGCATAGACAAGAGGCCCACAGAAGAGGGTAGGAAGGGCGGATAGGCGGTGCACACTACACAGACGGGTGGGAGGGAATGCGGGTGGTGGAGGGGCAGCCTGCCCGGCAAGGCAGAGCCCCCAAGTCTAACTTGCAAAAGCAGATGGGCCAGACCGGGTGAGTTCTGACAGCCAGTGGGACTTAACATCTGGAATGTTATTAGTCAAAAGCTCTGCTCAGAGAGTGGGAGGGCTAGAGGACAACGGGAGGGAGAGTTGTTGAGCCCCGGAGGACAGAGCTCAGCTTGGCGGGGAACAAAGGCTCTGGGAAGCACCATTTCCCTCATCCATTCCCCAGCCAAAATCCCAAAGGGAACCAGTTCCCGTCAGGGAACTTGCTTGCACCGTGCGCAAACACCCAACGCCATGCTTCTGGTGATCCATCCCTCCAATGGGTCTGCCTCCCTCCCGGTACTGCAGGGCCCCTCCTGAAGTAGACCACCGAAGGCAAGGCAAGCTGCATCTGCACCTCCTGCCCTTGTGCACCTTGCGATCCACCCCGGCTAATACACCAGATCCCATTGAAGTAGCACCACAAGCCTGGCAGTGAGCAAGTAGCCCGGACAGGGGCCACATCACTCCACAGTGAGTCCTGCCCCTGGGACAGGGGAAGATAAGGTACACGCCAGTCTGACTGTGGCCCCAGCAGTGAGCTGGGGGCAGACATCAGGTATGACTGCGGCCCCGCCCACCAACGCAAGTTACTCCAGACAGCACAGAGGAAGAGCCCTGCAGTTCCGAGCCACTCCAGGGACTATCCAGAATGACGAAATGTAAGAATTCTTCTCAAAAGAAACTCCAGGAAGTAGCGACAGCTAATGAACTGATCAAAAATGACTTAAACAATATAACAGAAAATGAATTTAAAGTAATAATCATAAATTAATCACTGGGCTTGAAAAAAGTATAGAGAACAGCAGAGAATCTATTGCTACAGATATCAAGGGACTAAGAAACAGTCAGGAGGAGCTAAAAAATGCTATAAGTGAGCTGCAAAATAAAATGGGGGCGACCACAGCTCGGATTGGAGAGGCAGAGGAGAAAATAGGTGAATTAGAAGATAAAATTATGGAAGAAGAGGAAACTGAGAAAAAGAGAGATAAAAAAAATCCAGGAGTATGAGGGGAGAATTAGAGAACTAAGTGATGTGATAAAATGTAATAATATATGCATAATTGGGATTCCAGAGGAGGAACAGAGAGAGAAAGGGGCTGAAGGTATACTTGAAGAAATCATAGCTGAGAACTTCCCTGATCTGGGGAAGGAAAAAGGCATTGAAATCCAAGAGGCACAGAGAACTCCCTTCAGACGTAACTTGAATCGATCTTCTGCATGACATATCATAGTGAAACTGGCAAAATACAAGGATAAAGAGAAAATTTTGAAAGCAGCTAGGGATAAACGTGCTTTAACATATAAAGGGAGACCGATAAGACTTGTGACAGATCTCTCTACTGAAACTTGGCAGGCCAGAAAGGAATGGCAGGAGATCTTCAATGTGATGAACAGAAAAAATATGCAGCCGAGAATCCTTTATCCAGCAAGTCTGTCGTTTAGAATAAAAGGAGAGATAAAGGTCTTCCCAAATAAACAAAAACTGAAGGAATTCATCACCACTAAAGCAACCCTACAAGAGATCCTAAGGGGGATCCTGTGAGACAAAGTACCAGAGACATCATTACAAGCATGAACCTACGGACATCACAATGACTCTAAACCCATATCTTTCTATATTAACACTGAATGTAAACGGACTAAATGCTCCAACCAAAAGTCATAGGGCATCAGAATAGATAAAACAACAAGATCCATCTATTTGCTGTCTATAAGAGACTCATTTTAGACCTGAGGACACCTTCAGATTGAAAGTGAGGGGATGGAGAACTATCTATCATGCTACTAGAAGTCAAAAGAAAGCTGGAGTAGCCATACTTATATCAGACAAACTAGACTTTAAATTAAAGGCTGTAACAAGAGATGAATAAGAGCATTATATAATAATTACAGAGTCTATCTATCAGGAAGAGCCAACAATTATAAATGTCTATCCACCGAATAGGGGTGTCCCAAATATATAAAACAATTACTCACAAACATAAGCAACCTTATTGATAAGAATGTGGTAATTGCAGGGCACTTTAATACTCCACTTACAACAATGGATATGTCATCTAGACACAGGATCAATAAGGAAACAAGGGCCCTGAATGATACATTGGATCAGATGGACTTGACAGATATCTTTAGAACTTTGCATCCCAAAGCAACAGAATATACTTTCTTCTTGAGTGCACATGGAACATTCTCCAAGATAGATCACATACTGTGTCACAAAACAGCCCTTCATAAGTATACAAGAATTGAGATCATACCATGCACACTTTCAGACCACAATGCTATGAAACTTGAAATCAACCACAGGAAAAAGTCTGGAAGACCTCCAAAAGCATGGAGGTTAAAGAACACCCTACTAAAGAATGAATGGGCCAACCAGGAAATTAGAGAAGAAATTGAAAAAGTATATGGCAACAAATGAAAATGAAAATACAACAATCCAAATGCTTTGGGATGCAGCGAAGGCAGTCCTGAGAGGAAAATACATTGCAATCCAGGCCTATCTCAAGAAACAAGAAAAATCCCAAATACAAAATCTAACAGCACACCTAAAGGAAATAGAAGCAGAAGAGCAAAGACACCCCAAATGCAGAAGAAAAGAAATCATAAAGATCAGAGCAGAAATAAACAATCTTAAAAACCTGGAGAGCAGATCAATGAAACAAAGAGTTGGTTTTTTGAAAAAAATAAACAAAATTGATAAACCTCTAGCCAGGCTTCTCAAAAAGAAAAGGGAGATGACCCAAATAGATAAAATCAGGAATGAAAATGGAATTATTACAACCAATCCCTCAGAGATACAAGCAATTATCAGGGAATACTATGAAAAATTATATGCCAACAAACTGGACAACCTGGAAGAAATGGACAAATTCCTAACCACCCACACACTCCCAAAACTCAAACAGGAAGAAATAGAAAGCTTGAAGAGACCCATAAACAGCAAAAAAATTGAATCAGTTATCAAAAATCTCCCAACAAATAAGAGTCCAGGACCAGATGGCTTCCCAGGGGAATTCTACCAGACATTTAAAGCAGAAATAATACCTATCCTTCTCAAGCTATTCCAAGAAATAGAAAGGGAAGGAAAACTTCCAGACTCATTCTATGAAGCCAGCATTACCTTGATTCCTAAACCAGACAGAGACCCAGTAAAAAAAAAGAAGTACAGGCCAATATCCCTGATGAATATGGATGCAAAAATTCTCAATAAGATACTAGCAAATTGAATTCAACGGCATATAAAAAGAATTATTCACCATGATCAAGTGGGATTCATCCCTGGGATGCAGGGCTGGTTCAACATTCTCAAATCAATCAACGTGATGCATCACATTAACAAAAGAAAAGATAAGAACCATATGATCCTGTCAATCAATGCAGAAAAAGCATTTGACATAATTCAGCATCCTTTCTTAATAAAAACCCTCGAGAAAGTCGGGATAGAAGAAACATACTTAAACATCCTAAAAGCCATTTATGAAAAGCCCACAGCTAATATCATCCTCAATGGGGAAAAACTGAGAGCTTTCTCCCTGAGATCAGGAACACGACAGGGATGCCCACTCTCACTGCTGTTGTTTAACATAGTGTTGGAAGTGCTAGCATCAGCAATCAGACAACAAAAGGAAATCAAAGGCATCAAAATTGGCAAAGATGAAGTCACGCTTTCGCTTTTTGCAGATGACATGATATTATACATGGAAAATCTGATAGACTCCACCAAAAGTCTGCTAGAACTGATACATGAATTCAGCAAAGTCGCAGATTACAAAATCAATGTACAGAAATCAGTTGCATTCTTATACACTAACAATGAAGCAACAGAAAGACAGATAAAGAAACTGATCCCATTCACAATTGCACCAAGAAGCATAAAATACCTCGGAATAAACCTAACCAAAGATCTAAAAGATCTGTATCTGAAAAGTACAGAAAGCTTATGAAGGAAATTGAAGAAGATATAAAGAAAAACATTGCATGCTCATGGATTGGAACAATAAATATTGTTAAAATGTCAATACTACCCAAAGCTATCTACACATTCAGTGCAATCCCAATAAAATTGCACCAGCATTCTTCTCGAAGCTAGAACAAACAATCCTAAAATTTGTATGGAACCACAAAAGGCCCTGAGTAAGCCAATGTAATTTTGAAGAAGAAGACCAAAGCAGGAAGCATCACAAACCCAGACTTTAGCCTCTACTACAAAGCTGTAATCATCAAGACACCACGTATTGGCACAAAAACAGACACATAGACTAATGGAATAGAATAGAAACCTCAGACGTAGACCCACAAACGTATGGCCAACTAGTCTTTGACAAAGCCGGAAAGAATATCCAATGGAAAAAAGACAGTCTCTTTAACAAATGGTGCTGGGAAAACTGGACAGCAAAATGCAGAACGATGAAACTAGACCACTTTCTCACACCATTCACATAAACAAACTCAAAATGGATAAAGGACCTGAATGGGAGACAGGAAACCATCAAAACTCTAGAGGAGAAAGCAGGAAAAAACCTTCTGACCTCAGCCGCAGCAATTTCTTACTTGACACATCCCAAAGGCAAGGGAATTAAAAGCAAAAATGAACTACTGGGACCTAATGAAGATAAAAAGCTTCTGCACGGCAAAGGTATCAATCAACAAAACTAAAAGGCAACAAACAGAATGGGAAAAGATATTTGCATATGACATATCAGACAAAGGGCTAGTATCAAAATCTATAAAGAGCTCACCAAACTCCACACCCGAAAAACAAATAATCCAGTGAAGAAATGGGCAGAAAACATGAGTAGACACTTCTCTAAAGAAGACATCCGGATGGCCAACAGGCACATGAAAAGATGCTCAACGTCGCTCCCCATCAGGGAAATACAAATCAAAACCACACTCAGATATCACCTCACTCCAGTCAGAGTGGCCAAAATGAACAAATCAGGAGACTATAGATGCTGGTGAGGATGTGGAGAAACGGGAACCCTCTTGCACCGTTGGTGGGAATGCAAACTGGTGCAGCCGCTCTGGAAAACAGTGTGGAGCTTCCTCAAAAAATTAAAAATAGATCTACCCTATGACCCAGCAATAGCACTGCTAGGAATTTACCCAAGGGATACAGGAGTACTGATGCATAGGGGCACTTGTACCCCAATGTTTATAGCAGCACTCTCAACAATAGCCAAATGATGGAAAGAGCCTAAATGTCCATCAACTGATGAATGGATAAAGAAATTGTGGTTTATATACACAATGGAATACTACGTGGTAATGAGAAAAAAATGAAATATGGCCTTTTGTAGCAACGTGGATGGAACTGGAGAGTGTTATGCTAAGTGAAATAAGTCATACAGAGAAAGACAGATACCATATGCTTTCACTCTCATGTGGATCCTGAGAAACTTAACAGAAGACCATGGGGGAGAAGAAGGAAAAAAAAAAAAGGTTAGAGAGGGAGAGAGCCAAAGCATAAGAGACTCTTAAAAACTGAGAACAAACTGAGGGTTGATGGGGGGTGGGAGGGAAGGTGGGTGATGGGTATTGAGGAGGGCACCTTTTGGGATGAGCACTGGGTGTTGTATGGAAACCAATTTGACAATAAATTTCATATTAAAAAAATAAAAATAAACATACAAACTAAGTCTTAAGACAAGCTAAAACACTTGTCAAAGAATAAGTGCCAGGTATGCAATTCTAAACAAGACTCTGTGACTCTGGAGCAATATTTTTATGGGTAAGAGAAGACAGGCCAATTATCAGATGGTAGGGGACAATGAAAGATGAGAACACAGGAAAGGTGGTGCTATGTAGAGAAATCTCAGCATTTCAGAGAACTTGAAAGAAGCCATAGAGCTCTCTGGGCATCAGTGCCACATTTCTTAGGGTGTAGACAAAATGGAGTAGCAACCCCCAGTGCTTGCATTTGGAGGGTTTGCTTTTGGCATCAATCTCTACCTTCTTCTACTCTCCAGCCTTGGAATCTAAAACTGTGAAAATCTGAAAAGGAAACAAAGTGAACCCTGCAGAGATTTTTGGTGAGCCTGTCTTAATACTAAGGGATCAATGCAGGTCAGTGTACACAGCAGGAAAGGCCTCTGTTAAGTTAGGGGCATCAGGACTATAAAGGGAGGAATAGATGTGATGCTTTGTGGGGGCAAAATGTTAAAGTGTGGTGGCTGGTGGCAGATTAGACAACAAGGCAGAGAAGAAATTGAAGTCAAGATGGTCTCCAAGTATCTTGAAAATTTTCCGGGAAGAGGCTGTACTCCAAACTCCCTAAAGACAGAACCCCTGTTTAGCTCAGTATCCTACCACAGTACCTAGTATAGTGCATAAGATTTATTTCTAGTTTTTGAGTATGGATAGTTGAGAGATGTTTGGTGACACTGAATGAAAATTCGTAGCCATTAATTTGTTGCTGGAAGAGAAGGGAAAGATGGAGGTTCTGCTTGAGACATTTTCAAGTTGTAGGTGTACTGAAAAATAAAGTCCAAACAGATACAGGCTCAGAAATTACTTGTATTCAAAAGGAGAACAAGTCTAAATGTCTTGAAAGATCTCTCTTCCCTCTCATATTCAGCGAGAAGTTGCTAATCCATTGGGCACTTAAACATGTGTACCAAATGACTTCAACCTTTTTGGTGAGCCCACACGGGACCATAACTACTTCTTCCAGCATGTACTTCTATCCAGAATTTATTCAACAAATATTTATTGTGCAAGGCCCAGAGGTAGTACCCAGGATGATTCAGTCATAGAGACTACCCTTAGGAGGCTAAACAGCCTAATGAGGAGATGAGTAAGATCTATAAATGACCAGAAATGATATTCAGAATATTTAACAAATGGTAGAGCCTAAGCACTGGCCAATCAAAATGGATTTCTGCTATAGAATAGGATCTGGGTATTGGAGGGTCCTGGCTAGTACAGCATTACTCTCTTAGTTGTTCAATTGCAGAGAGATCTAAAGGTGTTGAAAGAGGGGCCAGGGTTAGGCCCTTCTCAGGAAGTTTGAGGAAGACACTATCCACTGAATCAAAAGTAATTCAACATTTTAATCACCAGAATAGCAAAATGAGTATACAAAGGTAGATGATCAACCCTTTAAATATTAACAGAAACAATAAATGTACCAGGTAGCTACTGCTGCCTAACAAACCACAAAACACAGTGGCTTTAAATAATGGCCATTGATTATACCTCACAGGTGACAAATGGATCAATTGATCTTGGTGGAGTCCATTCACATGTGTGTGAGTCAAATGGGACCTCTGCTCTAGGGTAGGCTTATCTGAGGGTGCCTTAGCTGGGGAAGCTGTGCTCTACATGTCATTGTTCTTCCTCTAGGACCAGGGGATAGTCACTTCATAGTTACAGGTGCAAGAGGCAGACCCAGTCAGTAAGTTCTTTTTTCATATCTCTGCTTGCATCATTTCTATTAAACCTCACTGCTAAAGCAAGTCACATGGCCAAATATGGTATCAAAGGATGGATTTGGGAATCACCTTCTCCTTAGAGAAACAGCAAAGTCTTATGGCAAAGCTCATAGATATAAGAAGGTGTCATTAATGCAAACTACCACAGCAAACATCTTTTTTGTTTCTTTGTTCTGTATCCATTCCTACTTCTGGAAAGCGCACCTTAACTCTCCTTTAGGAAACCACTCTTACACTTTTGGCCCCTGTGTGGTTGGCCCTTGCTCTCAGTTCTTAAGGATGACATATGTCTCAGGTCTACACAATGACAGCCTTCTACCCACTTTGGCCATGCCCATAGGCTCAGAAATAGGCAGGTGATCCAAGCCAGGCTGATGAGATTGATTTGGGGGGAATTTTGTTGGAGTTATTGTGAAAGAGAGATCTCTTTCTGATAGAAATTGCTGAGAGGCTAGCCCATGAGTCTAGAGCTTCTGGTAGCCATCTTACTATACTGTGGGGAGAGACTTGAGAAAGGTGTCAAATGCAGGAAAACAGGAAGAAATAGAGCATAAAAGTTTAAGTAAATACAGCTGATATCCTTCAGTCCCCTGGTTTCAGCTGTGCCTAAACCAGTCACTCCTGAGATTTTCAAGTATATGTGCCAATATTTCCCCCCTTCTTTTTCTAGATGAGTTTGACTTAGGTTAAAGAGAAATAAAACTATTATGGAAGTTAAGTGTTGAGTAAATTATTTTGGCCAGGAACATTATGGTAGGCTATTTAAGAAGTTGTCATTTTAGCTAAACAGAGTCTCATTTAATGTTTTGACTTAAAAAAAAAATTGCTTTACATTTATGTATTTTTGAAAGAGAGAGACAGAGCATGAGCAGGGGAGGGGGAGGGGCAGAGAGTGAAGGAGACACAATCTGAAGCAGGGTCCAGGTTCTGAGCAAGCTGTCAGCACAGAGCCTGATGTGGCACTCAAACCCATGAACTGTGAGATCATAACATGAGCCAAAGTCAGACATCCAATGGACTGAGCCATTCAGGTGTCCCAATGTTTTGATTTTTTTTTTTTTTTAATGACTAAGGAACTCTTTCAATTCCTCTCTTTTCCCTAAAAGTGATAATTTCCATTAAAAGATCCAGCAACAGCAAACACATTTGAATAGTCAGTAGTTGGGCACCTCTTTCATTTCTACTTGGCAAATTTTAGCATGAAAATGATATCTCTCCAGTAAATACCCTAGTTAATTTTCCAGTTGGTCTAACAATGTATTTAAGGAACTTGCTTCCTAAAAGATTAGTTGGGCCCCACTGGGTTAGGGAGACAATGTAACCCAATTGCTAGGCAGGTCATCTATTCATTATGTATATTTTCATAATTTTTTTTCCCAAAGACCAACTGAAGTGTGAGGGATAATATAGCTTCCTTAAGCAATTGCTTTCAAGTTCTGACGAAGAAAGTCCCAAGCCTAGATTTCAACAGTCTTTCTCAAAGTTGTGCTATTAAAGTCAGCTTGAATTACATCTTATAGTTGCCTTTTTGATTCTACTTCTCCCAAACAGAATTCATATTCCAGTCAAGGTGACCCACACTTGATCTTGTTCACATTTAGACATCTTTCCATCTATTAACTTTCTAAAACATCCTCTAGGACTGAAAATTTAATACATTATAAAAAAAACTTCACAGACTTTCATATATCATCCCAACTGCTCTACTCAAATGTGTAATATTGACTATTCCAACTGTTTGTGCTGATGCTAATCTTAGAGACGAAAGAAATATCAAGGAGGAATACATGTACACATTTGAAAATGCTTCTGGAACAACCATGGTAACAATTTCCACAGCAACATTAATACCACAAGCTAACAGAAAAAGAAATAAGCACAAATATTTTCCTGTGACATACCGTAACCAATTTGGAGATATAAAGAAGCTTAAACCTGTGTGTGGGTGTGTATGTGTGTGTGTGTTCCTGAAACTCAAGTAAAAAAATCAATGATCCAATGAAGCAAACTATTGACATGGAAGACCAAGTTGGTAATCACAAGCCACAAACTCAACTTCCTACGCCTAAATATCCTGATAATCACTTTCATATACATGCACCCACACCAAACATAAACACTCTGCCAATCATAGTGCTTTATCAGTTTTCCATATTCTTGAGAGTACAGGCAGTCACAGTGCTTTTGTTCTGGGCAGACCTTTTCATGTTGGCCACAATGTTGCCACATTTAGAAATCAGTCATAATTTGGCTATAGGTATTGTTTTGGAATATTTCAGCTAAAGTTGGATTCACTTTCCTTGCAATTATGCTCAGAAGATAACACTGCAAAATGCCACCAGAAAGTTCTCATTCCATTTCTCCACTTTCCTGCTCAGATCCAGGAGGAAGAAAGGTTAGAAGAATGGAAGAGAAGATTACCCTCCTGATCTCATCTCCCATTCTTTTTTTTTTTTTTTTTTTTTTTCCATTTCTCAATATTGAGCCATGGTCTGCCAGGTGCTCGAGAAACACTGATGAGCAAACAGACCTTTTATTAATAAAATACTTGCACTAGTAAACTCATAACTGTAGATAAGGGCTCTGAAGGAAAGGCAAGTGTCTATGAGAGTATGTAGCCAAAAAATCAGCCATACTGGTAGGTCTGGGAAGATTTCCCTGGGGAAGTGATAGTTGAGCTAAGATCTGAAGGAATGTAAGTCAACCAAAAGCAATCAAGATATCAGGATGGTAGACATTAATTATCTGCAGAGAAACAGAAGGTGGCAAAGTCAGGGGAGTGAGAGAAACCGAGTGTGACTGGAAAACAGAGAGTATTGCATAGGATTTTGCAGGCAAGAGTAAGGATTTTAAGAGGACTCTGAAAATAAAACTTGTTGAGTTGAGGTAATGATAGACAGGCAGCGAATGAGCCAACTTTCAAGAATAGTTTTTTATTACTGTAAATTACCCAGGAATTTCTCCTCTTTCTTTTTATTAAGGTTTATTAAGGTATAATTGACAAATAATATTGTATATACTTAAAGCTTATAATATTATATATATAATATATATGTATTATATATGTATATATGTATATATATAATATATATATGTATATGTATAATATATATATGTGTGTGTGTATATATATATATATATATATATATATATATATATGTTTATAAGAGTATTTTCCTGTAGAAGTTTTACAGTTTCAGGTCTTATATTCAAGTTAATCTATTTTGAGTTAATTTTTGTGTATAAAGTAAGATAGTGGTCCAGTTTTGTATGTGGCTGTCCAATTTTCCCAACACCATTTATTGAAGTCCTTTCCTCATTGTGTATTCTTGGCTTCTTTGTCATAAATTAATTGACCATTTATGCATGGATATACTTCTGGGCTGTCTAGTCTGTCTCATTAATCTATGTGGTGTTTTTTATGCCAATATCATACTGTTTTAATTACTATAGCTTTCTAATATAGTTTGAAATTAGGGGATGCAATGCCTCTAGCATTTTTTGTTTGTTTGTTTGTTTGTTTTTGTTTCTCAAAGTTGCTTTGGCTATTCAGAGTCTTCTGTGGTTCCATACAAATTCTAGGATTGTTTCATGTCTGTGAAAAAATGCCATTAAAATTTTGATAGGGATTGCATTGAATTTCTATACTGCTTTTGGTAGTATGGACATTTTAATAATATTAATTTTTCCAATCCATGATCACAGAATATCTTTCCAATTATCTGTATCTTATTTCTTTCTTTCATTAATATCTTATAATTTTCAATGTACAAATATTTCACCTCATTGGTTAAATTGATTCCTAAATATCTTATTCTTTGGGATGCAATTGTAAATAGGACTGTTTTTTTAATTACCCTTTCTGATAATTTGTTATTAGTGTGTAGAAATACAATAGATTTTTGTGTATTGATTTTATATTCTGCAATTTTGCTAAATTTGTTTATTAAGTTATAACAGTTTTTTTGAAGGAGTATTTAGGGATATATCTATCTATCTATCTATATCTCACCATGTCATCTGTAAATAGTGACTCTTTTACCTCTTCCTGTTCAGCTTGGAGGCCTCTTATTTCTTTTTCTTGCCTAACTGCTATGGCTAAGACTTCCAAAACTATATTGCATAAAAGTGGTGTGAGTGAGCAGCAGATTCCTGATCTTATAGGAAAACTTTTTACCTTTTCACTAGTGAGTATGATTGGAGCTGGGGGCTCCATGGCCTGTACTATGTTGAGGTGTGTTCATTCCATGCCCATATTATTGAGTTTCTATCATAAATGGATGTTAAATTTTGTCAAATGCTTTTTTCTGCATCTATTGAGATGTTCATATGATTTTTATCCTTTGTTTTGTTAATGTGGTGTATCACATTGACTGATTTGCAGATGTTGAACCATCTTTGCATCACTGGAAGAAATTCCACTTGATCATATTGTGTGATCCTTTCAACGTATCATTGAATTCAGTTTGCTAATATTTGTTGAGGAATTTTGCATTACTGTTCATCACAGATGTTGTCCTGTAGTTTTCTTTTTTTTGTAATGTCTTTGTCTGGTATCATGGTAATGTTGGCTTCATAAAGTTAGTGTGTGAGTTCTCTCCTCTTTCTTTGAGTCTCAAAAGGGTTAGTAACACTTCTTTAAATATTTGGTAGAATTCACCAGTAGCGCTATCTGGTCCTGAGCTTTTGTTTACTGGCAGGTTTTTGATTACTGATTCAATTTCTTTATGAGTAATTGATCTGTTCAGATTTTCTATTTTATCATGATTTAGTTTTGGTCAATTGTATGTTTGTTTGTTTCTTTATTATTTATGGATTTATAATTTATAATATATTATTATTTATTCCTAATAAATTTAGGAATTTATCCATTTCTTCTCACTTGTCCAATTTACTGGTATATAATTATTCCTAGTAATCTCTGATGATTCTAGTATTTCTGTGATATCAGCTGTAACTTCTCTTTTATTTCTAATTTTATTTATTTGAGTCCTTTTTCCCCCCTTGGTGAGTCTAGCTAAATCTTTGTCAATTTTATCATTTCAAAGAACTAGCTCTTACTTTCATTGGTTTTTATATTTCTTTTTAGTCTCTTTCAGTTATTTCTTCTCTAATCTATACTTTCTCTAGTAACTTGGGCTTCATTTTTGTTCTTTTTCTTCTTCCTTGAGGTTGTTACATTTCCATTTTCATTTTTCTCGAGGTTTTTAAAAATTATTTCTCTTGATTTCTTCTTCTTGGTTGTTCAGTAGCGTGTTGTTTAACCTCCATGTATTTGTTAGTTGTCCATTTTTCTTCAAACTATTATGGTTGGAAAAAGATGCTTCATATAATTTCAATCCTCTTAAATTTATTACAATTTCTTTTGTGGAGCAATACACAATCTATCTTAGAAAGTATTCCGTGTGCAGTTAAGGACAATGTGTATTCTGTTGCTTTTGGATGAAATGTTCTCTAAATATCTGTTAAGTCCATCTGGTCTAATGTGTCACTTAAGGACAATATTTCTTTATAGATTTTTCTCTCTGAGTGATCTATCTATTGACATAAGTGGGGTACTAAAGTCCCCTACTATTATTGTATTGCTGTCTATTTCTCCCTTTAGGTCTGTTAATATTTGCTATAATAATTTTGATGCTTCTATGTTGGATGCATAAATACTTATAAAAGTTATATCCTCTTGTTAGAGAAATTGCTTTCTTAATTTCTCCTTCAGATTGTTTGTTGTTAGTACACAGAAATGCAACTGATCTTTGTATGTATTTTGTATACTGTAAATTTACTGATTTTTTTTGTTAGTGCTAACAGTTTTTGGTGGAGTCTTTGGGATTTTCTAAACATAATATCATGGCATCTACAGAGACAATTTTATTTCCTCCTTTCCAATTTGGATACCTCTTCTTTCTTTCCCTCTTCCTCCTTCTCTTCCTTCCTTCCTTCCTTCTTTTCTTTCTTTCTTTCTCTCTCTCTTCCCTTCCTTTCTTTCTTCCTTCCTTCCATTCTCTCTCCCTCCCTCCTTCCCACCCTCTCTCACTCTCTCCTTCTCCCTTTCTGTCTTTCCTCTTTCTTTCTTCCCTTCTTTCCTTCCTTCCTTCCTTCCTTCCTTCCTTCCTTCCTTCCTTCCTTTCTTCCTTCCTTCTACTGTTTTCTTGCCTAATTGCCCTGGCTAAGATTTGCAATAGTATGTTGAATAGAAGTGGTTAGAGTGGGCACCATTGTCTTCTTTATGATCTTAAAAAAGGCTTTCTGGTTTTCACTATTGAGTATGTTACCTGCTTGTCATATATGACCTTTACTATATTGTGGTACATTTCTTTTATACTTAATCATTTAGATCGTTTATCATGAAAGGATGTTGCATATTGTCAAATGCTTTCTCTGCATCTTGTTGAGAAGATCACATGATTATTTTCATTTTGTTATGATCTTTAGTATTCCTCCATTCTCAGTTTCATTTCTGATTTTATTTGAGTCTCTCTCTTCTTCCTAGTCTAGCTAAATATTTGTCCATTTTTTTTATCCTTTCAAAAATCTAGCTCTTAATTTTGTTTATCTTTTTTATTGTTTTTCTAGTGTCTGTTTCATTTATTGCTGCTCTCTAGTCTTTGTTACTTCTTTCCTTCTAGTAATTTCTGATCATATTTTGTTCCTCTTTTTCTATTGCTTTGAGATATAAAGTTAGGTTGTTTATTTTAGACCTTTTATCCCCCCTTAATGTAGGCATTTATGACTAGAAATGTCCCCTTAGAATTGTTTTTGCTACATCCCATAAGTTTTGGTATGTTGTGTTTCCATTTACATTTCTCTCAATATATTTAAAGAACTGTTTTCTTGGATGCACTGATTGTTTATAAAGGTGTTTGATTTCCACATATTGTGAATTTTCCAGCTTTTCTTCCATTACTGTTTTACAGTTTCATACCACTGTGGTCAGAAAAGAATATGATTTCAGTTTTCTTAAATGTGTTAAGACTTGTTTTGTGATCTATTATGTGATTTACCTTGAAGAATATCCATATGTTCTTGAAAAATATGTGCTCTGTTTCTGTTGAATGGAATGTTTTGTATGTGTCTGTTAGGTCCATTTCACCTACAATATAGTTCAAGGTCAATATTTCATTATTGAATTTCTGTATAGATGATCTATCTATTGTTGAAAGTGGAACATTGAAGTCCCCTACTATTTTTGCATTGTTATTTCCCCCTTTAGATCTATTAATATTTGCTTAATATGTTTTGGTGCTCTGATGTTGGGTGCATATGTATTATGCTTTATTCTTTTGACTAATTGATCTTTTTATCACTATATAATGATCTTTGTCTCTTGCTACAGTTTTTTACTTAAAGTTTATTTTGTCTTATGTAAACAAAGCTACCTTGCTCTCTTTTGGGTTCCATTTACATGGAATATCTTTTTCCATCCTTTTACTTTCATCCTATGTGTGTTCTTAAACCTAAAGTGACTGTCTTGTAAGCACAGAGTTGGGTCTTTTTCTTTTTCCTTTTTTTTTTTAATCCACTCAACCATTCTATGATTTTTCACTGCAGAATTTAATCTATTTACATTTAAAGTGATTGTTTATAGGTAAATATTTACTGGTACCTTGTTAATTGTTAATTGTTTCCTGGCTGTTTTGTAGTTCCTTTGCTTCTTTCTTCCTCTCTTGCTATCTTCCTTTGTGATTTGATGATTTTCCAGAACAATATGCTTGGATTCTTTTCTTGTTATCTTTTGTGTATCTAGGAAATGTTATTGCTTTGTGGTTACCAAGAGGCTACATAAGACATCTTATAATTGTAACATTCTCTTTTAAGCTGATAACAACTTAGTTTGGATTACATACAAAAACTACACTTGTCCCCACACATAAATGTGACATTGTATGTTTTAATGTCACAGCATATATCTTTTTCTACTTATACCCATTACCAAATTATTATAGCTGTAGTTATTTTTAATATTTTTTTCTTTTACACTTATACTATAGTTAAGTGATTTATATACTACCATTACAGTATTCAAGTATCCTGAATTTGACTATGCTTATCTTTACCAGTGAGCTTTATACCTTCAGATGTTTTCATGTTACTTATTAATGCCTTTTCATTTAAGCTTGAAAAACTCTAGTGATTCTTATAAGGTAGAACCAGTGGTGATTAACTCCATCAGTTTTTGTTTGTCTGGGAACATATTTATCTCTCTTTAATTTGTGAAGGAAGACTTTGTCAGAGAAAGTAATCTTGGTTGATGGTTTTTTTCTTGTTGTTGTTCTTGTTTTCTTTCAGTGCTTTGAATATATCATCCCACTGTCTCCAGGCCTTCAGTTTCTTCTGAGAAATCTGATAGCCTCATAAGGGTTAACCTGTATGTTGTTGTTGTTGTTGTTGTTGTTGCTGCTGTGGTTTAATGTTTATATGGCTGCTCTTTGGAGAAGATACTAGAAGGGAGAAAGAATGTAATCAAGAAGAGTGATAGAGGCTATTGTAGCCAGAAGACAAGGATGGTGGCTACAGCCACTTCCAAAATATACTTCTAAAATACTTTAGAAGTATCAATAACAGGATCTGTCGCTTGACTGGATGTGTGAGATAAGAGAGAGGGAAAAATTCATGAGGACTCCTCAGGTTTTTGGTATGAGTAATTGTTTGGTCTTCAATATCCATGAGGAATAGTGGAATAAAATAGGGTAACTTTGGGGTCTAATTCACAATTAATATATACATTTACGAGTGCTTTTCTTTATTCTTATCTCTCTCAAATGAGGATATCTGCAGAGAAAAGGTATTAAACAAGCAGTTGAAGGGACTTGAGATGTAGTAAGGCTAGGTGTTGCTGTTAGAATATCCTACTGAATGGGGGCCTGGGTGGCTCAGTTGGTTAAGCATAGTTTTGGCTCAGATCATCATCTTACACTATATAGGTTCAAGCCCTGCATGGAGCTCTGTGCTGACAGTGTGGGGCCTGCTTAGGATTCTCTCTCTCCCTGTCTCTGCCCCTGTCCTGCTCATTATCTCTCTCTCTTTCTCTCTCTCTCTCTCTCTCTCTGCATATGAATAAATAAACTTAAAAAAAGAATGTTCTAACTGAAAACAGTCATGTAAACTTAAGATTAAAAGTTTTAAAGTATCTTGTCTACTTTCCTAGCCCCCACTGCAAAAAATCCTACAGTGATTCACCTCTTGTGTGCATCTCCCAAGTTGGAAATATCAAGGTAACAGATGTGACACATTAAGAATTTGTTAAATATAGATAGTGAGTGAAGGGATTAAATCCAAATTCCTCAGCCTGAAACATGGGCTTCTAAATAACTCAGGAATGAATGTCATTCAAAAGTTCACTGAATTAACTTAATTGCCTCTCCTATTTCGGTACCTGATTCAATATTTTATTTTGAGAGGTTTTTTTTTTAATAAAAAATTTGATTCTGAAGTGTTCTAATTATATTGTATCTTGCGGTGAACTAACTTTGAACTGTGTTACCTCCTCCCAAGGCACAGGACTGGCTAAATTCATTAATTGTCTTTTGATTTCATGGACCATTGAAATGTCAGGCCTTGTGGGTCCCTGCTGAGTGGCTCAGGGTCACCAGTGCCCACAAGGTTTATAATCTTCTTAATTTCAATTATTCCCTCTTTGTCTCCACAAGCTTTTGGAAGGTCTCCTCCTGGGTTTGCTTTTTCTTTGCTTAGAACTGAGTTTCCTCTCCAGCTAGCTCTTTCTACAACTTCCTTATTTTTCTGTGTCATATTCTTTCCCTTGCCAAATTATTAATATTTGAGAATCCTCTTACTTCATGGTCCTGAAATATATTTAGCAGTGGTAATCAAAGTCCAACCTTGCCACTCACTATGAAAATAAATACTAGAATCATATAACCCAGAAAAGACCTAGGCTTCTGGAGTAAAACAGCTTGGAATTCAAATCCCCACATCCCACTTTCTGGTTGCGTGATCTTTGATGAGCTATTTAAATCTTTATGAGTTTCTATTTCTTCATCTACAAAGTAGGCATGTAAAAAACCTATAAAGTATTATTGTGGGTGTTTAATGAGGTAATATACAGAAAGAGCTTTAACACAGTACCTGACATAGGAAACGCCCTTTAAATGTCTGCTCTTATTGCTATTATTATTATCATCTAGGAATGTTGTGCTGTTTGTATGTATCTCATTTACATGCAAGAAAAGTACTGAGCTCAGTGACCAGCGCTCATTAAGCATTCAATAAATTTCAGGTAAAATTACTTATGAATCACCTAGAATCACAGTATATTGTGGAAGAGATTATTAGATAATTAAAGATTATCTAGGTCAACACTCTCATTTAACAGATGAGGAAACATGTTTGAGAAGGGGAATGAGCTGCCAAAAAGGACATAAAGGACAGCTCTGGACTCCATTGCAGACTCTTTCCCAGGTCACCCCCAACCCTGAATAGCAAGTGGTGAACAGAAGGGCTAATTTTTAAGTTGATGAGTGGGGGGTAGGAGAAGAAAGAAAAATGCATAAAAGAAATTGCTAAAATGGACCCAGAAGAGAACCTTGGACCAGATATAGAAAGAACACAGTAGAAAATGTTTCCAATAATTTGCTGGCACAATCAGAGCCTCCTTGAAATCACATCTGACAATAAAAAGTGAGAAAATGAGAGAAAAGTGGAGACAACCATAACACTCAACAAAAAGGTCCAAGGAGTTTTGTAAAGGGACAGAAAGTGTTACAGTGTCTTGACCCTTGATCCTGAGGTAAAAGTGTAGCTTATACTCAGATATTGTCCCAAAAGCCTAGACCTGTTTATCACCTGTGAGTACTTCCAGATTACTTCTGATGGTCCAACAAAGAACTGTTCTTTGGTGTTAACTCTTTTTATTGCTGCTGCTAAGTATGCAAGAATGTGATTCCATCTGGCTCAAGCCTGCAAGAAACTGATCTGTCAAGGAAAGAGTAAATAACCATTGGTGACAGCAATGAGGGAGTGAGTCTTGACAAAACCAAACTCAGTGTCACAAAGGGATGCTGGGCTAACTTGTGGTTTCCTTATCATGAAAGAAGCATTTGCCTACAAATTTGCAGATGCAAAACCCAGAGGAAGGCACTAGAATGAAGACTAGCACACGTATGGACCTAAATGTGAAAGAAGAAACCATCAAAATCCTAGAGGAGAACACAGGCAGCAAGCTCTTTGACCTCGGCCACAGCAACTTCTTACTAGACACTTCAAAGGCAAAGGAAATAAAACAAAAGCAAACATGAACTATTGGGACTTCATCAAGATAAAAATCTTCTGCACAAGAAAGGAAACAATCAACAAAACTAAAAGGAAGCCTACAGGATGAGAAAAGATATTTGCAAACGACATATCTGTTAAAGGGTTAGTATCCAAAACCTATAAAGAACTTATCAAAATAAACATCCAAAAAATAATCAAGTTAAGAAATGGGGAGAGGAAATGAGTAGACATTTTCGTGGGGCGCCTGGGTGGCTCAGTAGGTTAAGCGTCCTACTTTGGCTCAGGTCATGATCTTCCAGGTCGGGGGTTCAAGCCCTGCGTCAGGCTCTGGGCTGACAGCTTGGAGCCTGGAGCCTGCTTCGGAGTCTGTGTCTCCTTCTCTCTATGCCCCTCCCCCGTTCATGCTTTGTCTCTCTCTTTCTGTCAAAACATGAATAAACATTAAAAAAAAAAAAAACAGGATAGACATTTTCCCAAAGACATTCATATGGTTAACCAGACATGAAAAGATGCTCAACACAACTTACCAGGGAAATAGAAATCAAAACCATGATGAAATACTAACTCACAGCTGGCAGAATGGGTAAAATTAACACAAGGAACAAGTGTTGGTGAGGATGTGAAGAAATGGGAACCCTCTTGCAGTGTTGGCGAGAATGCAAACCCATGCAGTCACAATGGAGAACAGTGTGGAGGTTCCTTCAGAAAGCTAAAAATAGAACTACTCTACATCCAGCAATGCACTATTAGGTATTTATACAAAGGATACAAAAATGCTGATTCGAAGGGGTACATACACCCCAATGTTTATATCAGCATTATCAGCAATAGCCAAACTATGGGCAGTGCCCCAATGTTCATCAGCTGATGAATGGATAAATAAGATGTGATATATATATATATATATATATATATATATATATATATATATATAATGAAATATTATTCAGCCATCCAAAAAGAATGAACTCTTGCCATTTGCAATGATGTGGATGCTGGTAGAGTACATTGTGCTAAGTGAAACAAGTCAGCCAGAGAAAGACCAATACCATATGATTCACTCATATGTGGAATTTAAGAAACAAAACAAATTAATATATGGGAAGGGAGAAAAAAGAGAAGAGAGGGAAACTAACCACAAGAGAATCTTAATGATAGAAAACAAACTGAGGCTTGGTGGAGGGATATGGATGGTAGGATGTGTTAAATGGGTGATGGGTATTAAGGAGGGCACTTGTGATAAGCAGTGGGTGTTGCACGTAAGTCATGAATCAATGAATTCTACTTCTGAAACCAATATTGTACTGCATGTTAACTAACTAAAATTTAATAATAAAAAAAAAGAGTAACACATGTATGAAAAAAGGCATATATTTAGATGAAGGAGTACTAAGGGCTTTATAACTTACAGTTTAGCTTCTCTATTTGGCTCCTGCTGTATTATTGTCATGGAGGGTCTCTGAGGTGCTCAAGCCAGTTAGAGTGTAGCAGCTCCCCTATGCTTTGCCATATCATGGGCTTCTTATGCCATGCAAAGTCATGGAAAGCAAACTGCCTCCCTGTAGCAGAAGGAATCTGCCTTGGGGCACCTGGGTGGCTCAGTCAGTTAAGCGTCTGACTTCAACTCAAGTCATGATCTCACAGTCCGTGGGTTCGAGCCGCGTGTCAGGCTCTGTGCTGACAGTTCAGAGCCTGGAGCCTGTTTTGGATTCTGTGTGTCCCTGTGTCTCTCTGCCCCTCCCCTGCTCATGCTCTGTCTCTTTCTGTCTCTCAAAAATAAATAAATGTTAAAAAAAAAAGAAAGAATCTGCCTAAAGTGGAAAGGGGATTGGGCAAAGGTCAAACGTATGGCTAGAACACAAGGCTAAAAGGAAAGAGAAGACTAAGCAAAAAACTTTCTAGGGTAACAAAATAGGCCTTAGCGTCTAGCTAATGACAACATGGAAGAAATAACCCTCAACAGCTCCACTGCTTTTGTCTCTCCCAGTAAGGAAATGATGTTCTTTCCAGTCTATGTAGTAGCATATATAGTATATGCTTAATATGGTGCTGGCATGATTGAGGACAAAAAAAAATTAGAACATGGATTGTGCCTCAAGAATTTACAGATATCAAGCCTTCAGGTTTTCAAGCAAAAGTCTTTTTTTAATATATATTTAACAGATCTCTTAGCAGTATTCAGCATCACCAAGCAGCTAACCTGTATGCTGTTTTCTTAGAGTCATAGGAGAGGTCAGCATAGAAGAAATTCATGTTATTTCTTCACTGGGACATGTCTTGGAATCTCCTATGTGAGAATCACAAGGAGATGAAGTGAAGACTGCTAGTTTCTGAATGGTGGGGTTCAAATATTATAGCTTACAGGGAAGGAAATACCTGATACTTACACTCCTCTCACAACACCTGCATCCAGAGATTCACCGCTAAACCCAGATATGGCCTGAACATCGTTTCTAGGGTACTCCCTGCTGCAGGCAGTATTACCCAGTCAGTAGCATTTGCAAAAAAGAGATGCCTTCCCTGGATAATCCCCAATTTCAAATATGAGTTGGAGACAGAGGAAAGATTAGGGTCCAAGTTGTCTGAAATCTAATTTAGAGTCTTTACACCTTAATTCTGCTTCTCTTCTCTCTTGTGTTGGTGAGGACCCTCAGCTGCTTTACTCCTGCAACATCTTATGACATTCCATATAACCCAGATGTAGGTTTAATTCACAGGAAAGACAGAGTTCATCTTGTAAGTGAGAGTGAGAATGAAGATTTGAAAAATGCACCAAGATCTCCTTACCCTGAGAGTACAGATCCCGACAGGCTAGCTTTAGCTGTTGTGATCATCCTATCCCCCTCACCCAGTTTAACTCAGATGGGTTAAGTTAGCCCATGACGACTAGAACTTAGTGTACCTACACTAAGAGGCAGAGAATAATGGAAATAATAAGCTCTTTAGAATCAGCTAATGACAGGGGGCAATCATCATCTTTTCTAGGGCTAGCTGTGTGACTTTGCACAGATCAGGTGACCTCTTCAAGGCACAGTGCCTTCCTACTAGAAATGGGGTTAATAACACCCACCTAAAAAACTTGTGAGATCAAATGACACACAACATAAAAAGTGCCTTATCTATTGACTAAATCATGGTAGGTGATCAATAAATGGTGGCTATCAATATCATAATCGTGATTTTCCCAAGATTGCTGAAGAGAAAAGAACTCCAGAGAAAGTAGGATACAGGTAAGTGATGTTTTAAAATGAGGATTAAGAGCAAGAGGCTTTATCTGATTTCTGAGGTTGTAGGCAACTGCGAAGAGTGAGCATTATAAAGATCACAACTAGAGGCACAATTGGACCACAGGTATATGGGCTGGTCCTGGAAATGGAGTGACAATGGGGCACAAAGCTACTGCAGATGCTGAGGAAAAACCCAGCCTGGCAGGCACTGCAGAGTATTCAAAGGGCTAAACAAAAACTGGGCCATGGAATAAGCAAGCAGCAGTCACCCGAAGTTCTGGGGGCAGAGGGGAAATCTTGGCCAGAATCACCAGAGGGAATCTCTGGGCAGGCAGTGGGATCCCTGGGACAGACCAGGGTTCAGGGTGACCTCGGCCTTTGGCAGGGACATTGTGAAATCTCATAAGGACCTCTGTCCTAGAGGATCTCTTGTAACATGCAGGTTACTATGGTGTCATTTCATTTTCCAAGCTCAGAGGCCGAAGGCTAGACTGACTTATAGATGGGGATCAATTAGCAGCTACATATGAGAGAAAGAAGAGAGAAAGTATTGGAACTAGGTAGGGTCAGAAATGCATAGTAAGAATTTTAGGGCCACAGAAACCTAAGTTAAAAACAATAGCTGGCTGTTTGTCTTAGGAACTGACAGACCTTAGACACATTATTTTTCAAAGCCTCTAAGTTTTCATCTGTAACATGGGGATAAGAGCTAGGAGACAACATTGCTATGGGGACTTTACAAAATGGATGTAAGCTTTGTTTCTTCACAACCCTGTCTAACAATGACTTAAATATAAATTCTCATTTGCATCTTAATAACTATCTAGAAAAAATACACATAAAATATGATAATATATAAAACATTATAGTTATAGCATATTCAACAATGGGTACTATAGATGATATTAGTATACCTCCATGTGTATGTCACTTTTCAATTGACAGTCTTAGCACACATCCACTTTCTTGTTGGATCTTCACACTTTGTGATAGAGGCAGAGTAAGAAAAACAATACCAGACTAGAAAAAGTAAAATGTTCAGCAAATGGAGAACTTTTTGTATTAATAATGTTTTTTATATACTATATTTTATGATGGTTTAACATCTTGGGGTCTTGTGGAACCAGGGAGGGATTACTTTTCCAAGGGTTAGCTAATTTTAGAGACTACTAACAACTTTCCTTCAGCATGCATCTCCTGTGCAAACCAACCAATCCAGAACCCATACCCCTAACCGCCTCCTTCATTTAACATTCCTTTTCCCCCTTTTCCCCACTCCAGGGCCAGGTGCCAGACAATTAGGGACCACCCCTATATCCTAGAGTCTGCTGAAATTATTCTAGCCATCCAGTCCTAAACTTGCTTAGTTTGCTTACTTCACCTCACCCATTCCTTCCCACAAAAACAATAAGGAGTGTGCTTTTCTCTACTCCCTCTGCCTCCTGACCAAACATGGTACTTCCCCCATGTGGTCTTGTATGGCATTGCATGTCATTCCCTTCCTCTTGGGAATTGTGGAGTAACAAACCATCATCATTCAATGTCAATTGTCTCCTGATCTGTTAACCTCACCATACCTGAATAAAAACAACATCCCAGATACAGACGGCCAACAGACACATGTAAAGATTCTCCACATCACTCATCATCAATCATCATCAGGGAAATACAAATCAAAATTACAAATTACAATGAGATATCACCTCATTCCTGTAGAATGGCTAAAATCTAGAAGAGAAGAAACAAGAAGTGTTGGGGAGGATGTGAAGAAAAAGAAACACTCATGCACTGTTGGTAGGAATGTACATTGGTGCAGCCACTCTGGGAAAAAGTATGGTGGTTCCTCAAATAATTAAAACAGAAGTACCATCTGATCCAATAATTCCACTATTGGGTATTTACTCAGGGAGAATGAAAACACTAACTCAAAAAGATATATGCACCCCCCATGTTTATTGCAGCATTATTTACAATAGCCAAGATATAGAAATGTGTGTCTATCAATAGACAAATGGATAAGGAAAATGTGGCATACACACACACACACACACACACACACACACACACAATGGAATCTCACACAGCCATAAAAAAGGATGAGATTGTGCCATTTGAGACAACATGGATGGACCTAGAGGGTATTATACTAAGTGAAATAAGTCAGGCTGAGAAAGACAAATACCATATGATTACATTCATAAATGGAATCTAAAAAAAATGAATAAAACAAAAGAGCAGAATCATAACCATAAATACACAGAACAAACTGATAGTTTCCAGAGGGGAGGCAGGCAGTGGTTTGGTAAAATGGGTGAAGGGAAGAGGGAGATATAAACCTCCAGTTATGAAATGAATAAGTCATGGGAATAAAAAGCAGAGCATAAGGAATACAGTTAATGTATTGCAATAGTGCTGTAATGGGTCAGATGGTAGCTATACTTGTTGTGAACATAGCATAATGCATAAACTTGTCAAGTCACTAAGCTATATACCTGAAAATAATGTAACACTGTATGTCAACTGTACTCAAAAAAGAGAAACAATATCCCAGATACATATAAAAACAATGTTAAATCAAATATAGTACCGCACCAGAGTATTTAAAACTGACTTTAAAACCTTTAAAAAGGATGAAAAGAGGCATTGTGTCAAATTAAAATGGAAACATCTCAAAATTTCAAGTGAAAAAAGTGTCATACACAGAACAAATTTTGCAGTATGATCCTATTTATGGAAAAAAAAGTTATATTTGTTTCTTTACATGCACATATACAAACGTGTATGCAGCAAGAAGCATAAAGGATGTATACTTGTCTGCTGGCCATGCCTACAGCTGGGGCAGGGATGGGCTGCCCAACTGGGAGAAGGATGTTGAAGGAAAACTTTCTTCTTCTGCATATATATGTATTCTTTGAATGTCTAAAACAATGCTGGATTCATGCATTACTTACATAATAAAAATAGTAAAATGATTATTCAGTATCCAATTATTAATATGTATATAGTATAATAACATAGAAGGGATCTTACCCAATCAATGGATATTATTTGGATATTATCGAACCAAATCTTCCTACCAAAGAGAAAGTAGGAGTTACAGCTTTGGGCCATAATGGGGTTTTTATAGCTTCTAATCAACTCTGATGAACTATTAGGGAAGAGCTTATGCTTAGAAACCAAAACTTTCAAAAAGGCATTTATTATCATTATCTCTCTATCCCCTAATACAAAATGATTCATTTTCCTGCATCCATAGTTTGCAAGGGACTTTTGAATTAAACCTTAAAAGCTAATTTTTTTTCTATACTCTGTCTGGACCTAGCAGTTGATGCCAATAAAAAAGCTCAGGGTAATTTATTTTCCTCTATAATTTCAAAGTAGGTCGATACAAGAGTCCTTTATTGCTGCCGTGGCTTCTATAGCCCTTGATGGTGAATCATTACAGTAGAGAGGTCTGGGATCCATAGATTGGAGGTGGCTAGACTCCATTTTTCATGTGGTTTCTGTGGTTCCAAGTGAGTTTGGGACAAAGAGAAGAAAGCTACTTTCATACTGCATGCTCCATAGAGTTGGAGGTATGAGCTGCTGAGAATGAGTGGGTAAGAAAGGGATTATGGTTCAGTAATACTGCAAAGGATAAGGGGCAGGCTCTGGAGTGTGACCGGCTTCCAATCTTATCTCTACCCTTTTAGGATGTGTGACTTTTTGCAAGGCACTTCATTCCCTAAGTCTTTGTTTTCTCATGGGTATAACAAAGATAATAATGCTATCAATATCACACAGTTATTATAGGGAATCAATGAGATGATACAAATCCCATATAATGGAGTGTTCAATACACATTAATTATTTTCCTTATATTTGAGATAGTACATACATAGTTTGGTAGAATTCATGCCTTCAATCAAACTTGAATAAATACATATTAAGCATCAACTGCTTGGTAGCCTCAGTCTCTGCTCACAATCTCTTCTTATAGTCTGTTGAGGAGGCCAAACACATTCCTGCAAAACCTCAGATAACCATACAAGGTTACTCTTGTAATTCAGGGCAAAAACAGATCACTGGGTCATTCCATATTAATTGTCTGAGTCATTCCATAATAATTGAGTAATTGTCTAAGACCTTCTAAGGTCTTAGAAGAAGGAGAAAGTGTATTCTGGGAGGTTTTATAAAAGAGTTGGGATATGACCCAGGCCTTGGGTCAGGTTTGTTTAGAACAATGTAGGAGGTATTTTGCATGGGATAACAGAATAAGGAAACTATAGTGTATCTAGAGGGTGCATGAAGCAAAAAGTAAGTGAGTGAATATGGAGAATGCGTTTTGAAATAATTGGTTTTAGTAGATCAAAAAGTGATCAAGAAACACTCCAAAATTGATCATGTTCTTTTTGAAGACTTAAACCGCATTCAAATAAATTCTGAACCTTTAAGATTAGATCTTAGACACTAGTTATTTATATTCAGTATACATTAAAGCTAAATTATTAAATCTCTATTTTCTAGATTTCCTCAGATGGGAACCAATACTAACCATTGCAATAAAAGCCAGAACCTAATGTAGCATTGCACAGCATGGTCCTAGAACAGTGTTTCCTAAAATGGAGTCCCCAGACCAGCATCATCATCATCATCACCTGGGAACTTGTGAAAAATGTGAATTCTTGGACCCACTACTGCCTCAGAAACTTGGGGGGTTAGGCACAACACTCTGTAGGTGATTCTGATGCAGTTTGTGACAGTTATATTGCTGTTACAGTATATTTTTTTTAAAGTTCACTTATTTAGTATTTGTATATTGGTTAGCACATAAGCTGCTCCATTATTAGTTGTCAAGAGTCTTGTAGCCGTCCTGCCATCATCTATTTTAGAGAAATTCCTTAGCAGCAATAAATCCTAAGGGGGTCTGAAGTGAGACTTTTTTCTTTCCTAGCAGCAAGAGGAGAAAAAAAAGACAGACAAAAATAATCAAATGATCATTTTAATAATGCAATTTTGCTTCTTGTAATATGGCTCAATAGAATCACCATGAGGGATTTTTTTTTTAAAGAATAGCCTGTGTAATTGGAGCTTTGTGGTTTTTTTGCTGAAAATGCTTTAGCTGTAGATGGGCCACATCCCATTAGCAAACTTACTATAGAGCCCACAGGAGCTTTTTGACAGGAATATCCTATCATGGTGGTAGCAAAAAGCATAAAAATTGATTTTAATTATTCGAACTCCAATTTTCAAGTGAGGGATTGATCTAGAGAGTTAAGATGTTGCTAGTACATTTGATGTTCCTTTCTGAAATGATCTTTTTAGAGGATGTTTTTTTAGCTTGAAACATCAAAACATGTAAAAGAATAAAAAAAAAAGAAAAAATCTAAAAGTTAGAGAGCCAGTATAAACACAAGTTTACCTGGCTCTCACTACTGAAGCCCCATGGGGTAGTAGAGAAATATTCCAAATCTATTTCTTCCAATTCTTAGTGCTGAGACTTAAATCTCTTTTTTTGTGTGTGTGTGTGGTATCCGGATATCATTATATCTAAGCATCATTACTTCAACTTTTTTTCTAGATATGCTGTTTAATATTATTGAAGAAAACTATGAGGCCATACATAGCATGAGGGCAGTGTGAGTGAGCCATCAGAGATAAAACTGAAGTCCTTACAAGGGTATATCAACCTTCTACACTCTGGCTCTTGACTATTTCTCTACAGCCTCATCTACTACAATTGTCTACCTCATTCTGTCCCAGCCACACTGGCCTCCTTACTATTCCTCAA
The DNA here is from genome assembly GCF_018350175.1 of Felis catus. NCBI lineage: Eukaryota > Metazoa > Chordata > Mammalia > Carnivora > Felidae > Felis > Felis catus. The sequence goes on from NC_058369.1 coordinate 45,488,569, forward strand.
ATCACATACCAAATGTGCTTCCAACTAGCCCTTTGCTTGACCTTTGTATCTGCATGATTCTCTACATCATTTCTTCCGGGCCTTTCTTCATATGTCACCTCCTCAGATCGTCTTTCCCTGACCATCCTCATATAAACCTCCCCAGCCCTTCCTATCCTATTTTCCCTATCTTATTTTCTGGACATGTTATACAATTTACTTCATTTTGTCTCTTGCCAATTTCCCCCTCCCCCACTACAATATAATCTCCATGAGACAGGGGCTCTGTATATTTTGCCGATTATTCTCAGGGCCTGGAACAGTGTCTGGTGAATGGTGGACAGGCAACACATGTTGATTAAATTAAAGATTTGTGACGGAAAGGGTGAATAGAAAATAATTACAAAAAATCTAGAACTTCACTTTGCCTAGTAAGGTAGGCAAGGAAAAATATCCATGGGTATTTGTTCAAAAACAGCTCTTGAATAAAAAAGTAACTCTTCACACAAAAATTGATTGAGCAGGATTTGCCACCATAAGATCAAATGCCCATGGTGGCTACAATGTAGAGAAGTGAGCCTTAAAATACACTCAAGTCCACCAAAGAAGTGGTCACCTCCCTACCAGCACCTATCAGAAAGCACTTCTCTTTCTTTGAGTCCTAGAATAGTACACTAAGGGCCACGTGCCTTGAAGGAGTGGAAAAGACTTTCCAAGGGAAGAAGATGCCGCATCCATTCCATTCCCTTGTTATAAAGCCCGTACCTGGAGTGAGGATCTGGCTGTTCTGGGATGCCCAAAGCCGCTCTTAAAAGATACTAGATGATTCACTTGGGTGAATCATGCATCTTGGAGAAGAGCGAGGAAAATTCTTACCTTCTTTACAGCAAGACAGATTTCACCTAGATCTGGTTCCTAACCCTAATTCCACTACCATCTAGTAGCTGGCCTTAGGCAGGTCACTTCTCTCCGAACATTAGTTTTTCATCTGTCAATAAGAACAATAATAACAATAGCTACCAAACACTGAGAACTTCATAATACGACCCACTTTTAATATGCCTTCTGATTTGGCATATTCTTTGAAGAAGGCACTGAGGACAGAAGAATCCTCATAGTATATATTAAGATCACACAGAAAGGCAGAGTATGGCTTTAAATCAGGAGAGTCTGACTCCAAAACCCAAGCTCAAAATGACAGCACTATAACACCTCTCCCATGGACCAGAAAAGTAGATGGGGAGCAAATGGCATCCTGAATAAGAAAACTCTGAAAATTAAAGCACATTCATCATGTGAGATTTTATTAGGAAGCATCATCTAATAGTCTACAAGAGAGTCATACAAATGTGATGTGGCCCTGTATTTTCCCTTGAGAATTAGTGGGGACCTTCTCCATTTAGCCTCCATGGATTATTTATTGCCATTCTGATCACTTTTATTCAAAATCTCATCAGCATTTATTTATTCCCCAGTTGTTTGAGAAGTGGATTCAAAGAGACATTGAGTAACACCGGAAGCAGGGAACTGGCTTAAGGTTTCTGTCTTCTCATGTAGCTTATGGGCAAGCTGGACAAAGTGGGTTAAATGTAGCCCACCACCTACTTGTAGAATAATTTTAGACAAACCACCTAACCTAAGTCTCAGTCTCCTTATGTGCAAAATGACAACAATAATACCCACTCCCTGGGCTAAACTGAGGAACTAAAATATGACAAAGGTGAAGTTCCAAGCTGGCAGTAAGCCCTTAGAGACTGTCCATAGTGAATTTACACCCCAACATTGTCCTGAGTCTCATGCTCCAAGCATTCTCTGGCCTCTGTACCATGTTCTACCCTCACATACCACAAACCAGAAACACCTGGGACATCAATGCCCCGTGCCCGCAGCAACCTTAAACCCAAGGGGGTAGGTAGAAGTGAACAGTGCTGAGGGACATACTACCCTCTCTTAGAGGGTCCCCAGATGACCCCTTGTTGTTTACAGTAGTAACTGATTCCTTAACTGACTTTCCTCTCTCCTGTGTCTTACTTCCCTGCTCTCTCACTGGGCTAATCAGGACCACCTCCCTCCAAAATTACTTGAACCCAAATTCAAGCCTGCTTTTGGATAACTCAAACTAGAAAAAAAAATCCCAACCAAATTTGTGTTAATCAAATGTGGTAGGCAGAATTCTAAGATAAGCCCCAAAATTTTCCACCCTATGAAATGCATGATCAGCACAACCCCCAAGACTGAACCTAATGGATTTTACTTCCATGATTATGTTACATTTTATGACATATTGACCTTAACATAGGGAAATTATCTGAGTATCCCTGACATAATCACATGAGACCGGCTGAGAGTTTCCTCTACCTGGTTGCACAAAATGAAGTCAGAGAGATTCAAAGCATGAGAGTGGTTCAACATATGCATCCTTACTATTGTGAAGATGTAGCAAGGAATGCAAGCTGCCCCCAGGAGCTGACAGCCAGCAAGAAATCAGGGATCTCAGTGCTACCACCACAGGAAGGGAATTCTTTCAAGAATTCATCCCTTCTAAGCTTTAGCCTAGAAGCTGATATTCCCCTCAGCTTCCATATGAGAACTCAACCCAACCAGCACCCTAATTTCAGCCTTCTTATGCCCTGAACAGAGAGCCCAGCTGAGCCTATTTGGACTTCTCACCTATGACACTGGGAAGAATATGGGTATTGTTTTAAGCTGGTAAATGTGTGGCAATTTGTCACATACCAATTGAAACTAACATACCAGAGATAGTCCCTTAAATGTCTACCAATTGAAACTAACACACCAAACAGAGATAATCACCTAAATGTCTAGTCAACAGACATCAGGTGCTATTACTCAAGAAATATTCAAAAAATATTGGATAAACAGTACAGTATATTATCCACACTCTTTTCTAAAACACCTCAATATTTCTTTAGTTTTAGTTTTAGTTTCCAAGTCACTCAATGCTAAGAAAAGAAGTACGATAATACAGGCATTTCAAAATTAAACAACTAAATAATAAAACCTGATGGAGCATTTAAAATAAATTAAACCATAACAATGTCAATTTAAGGGGAAAAATCCCTTTCTGTGGGGGTGGGGTGTAAGGAACAGGTCCAATGATGTAATGTCTCTTAGGGCACCACCTTCTTAAATTAGGCTACTGATAGCTACATGAAGAAGAAGCCATAAGGTTAGGCAGGAATTTTAAGCTTCTCAGTTTGCTCTGGATTTGCAACCATCCCAGGCTGCAGAGGTCCTGAGAACTGCACAGTTCACTTCACATCAACTTTTCCTACTTTCCCGTGCCAATGCTGACACCCAGGCTCACCAAAATGGTGTATATTTTAATGCAATAAGAAATGAAAAGGTATCAGTCACGCTTTTTCTTGCTAGAGGTCCTCAAGCTAGCCAGCTTCGGTGCAGTCGGGAGCGATGCTGGGCCCAAGGAGTGTCAAGAAGCAACAAATGCAAAAAAGATAGCCATAAAAAATGGGGACAATGAAGAGCCACCAAACAAAGGTAAGTTAATATGGGCTGAGCTCATGGAAACAAAGAGAACAACCCAGACCATAGGGATTGATGACAGCCCAGGGATTTACTTTACACAGTTGCTTTTCATCATCCATTCATGATAATTTATGATTTTAATCTTGGGAGTTTTACTACTTTTAAAGGGTCACAAACTACTGAACCATATAATGTTGGTGTGCAGGGGAGACTTGGAAGGGAATCTAATACTAAAGACAATTTTTTTCTGTCTCAGATGATGTGACTGAGGCCCAGAAAGAGAAGGGTCGCGATGAAGACAGCACAGCAAATAAGCAACAGAGCCAGGCCTCACTCCAGGTGCAATTTCTTCCATGTAATAAATACTGGAATTTCTTCTCTCCAATTCTCTCTGACTTTTGGAAACACTGATAGGCCTATTGTAGCCACCTCCCCCCATACAATCCATTGTACAAATATCTGCCAGAGTAATGCTTTAAAATACACACCATATTCATGTCACTCCTCTGGTTTAATAGCATTCCAACCCCTACAAAATAAAATTACAAACTTCTTAAACCTCAGGGTTTTAAAGCTGTACATTATCTGTCTCCTGCCTACCATGTTGATCTCTCCACCCTACTTTCCTTGCTCACAGCACTCCACCCCACACTTGTCTTTCTGTTCATTAAGCCCATCTACCTTGTTTCAACCTCAGGGCCTTTGCACTTGATGTTCTCTCTGTTACAACTGTCCTAATGGAATCATTAAGTGGCTAAGTGATCAGGCTCAAGTAGAAAGCAAGAAAGACACATGTAATTTATGTCCACTGAAAACTGAGCATCTAGGATAGAGCTGGCTAATAGCAACCCATTTATCCTTCCCTTTGGATTCTGGAGTCAAATCTGTTTATTTTCCCCCTACTGTGGTAACAGCAGTTTCCTTTACTATTCTTTTCTTCATGGAGTCCATGAATTTGCAAGGGAGATAGGATCTCCCTCCCTTTGCTATTCCTTCAGGGTAAAAGATAAAGCTCTTTCCCTCCATGGAAACTAACAGAGTGACTTCTCTCATAGAGCCTATAGCTGACTCACTGAATACTGCAGCCAGAAAAACTGCTCTTATTAAAATGTTTCCTATGTTATGTCAACAGACCGTTCATTCTAATAAACTGTGTCCTTTCTTAAATTGATACATATACATATTATATCTCAGCCAATATTGTTAATATAATCATATGTTCATGTGAAAGAAAATAGGTGAACTATTAATATGTGCCCCAATTCCTGCTAAGTTATACATTTAACTTTTCAAGAAAATATTTAGGCTTTCTTCTGACAAAAGACTTTTAGAGATTCATCTTCTCCAAATTTGAAGACAATCACTAGTCAGAAACCGGCAGTTATTTTTGCTTCCTACTCACTTTTTGCCCTTCATAAAAACTCATCCCTAGGGAGCTGACAAATAAAGATAAATTACCAGTCTAGAGCATTCTAACTAACTAAGGCACTGTAGTCACCTAAATGAATCTCAAAACGCACACTTTGCTATGTTAGCTAAATTTTCTCCTCTCTTTGTCTTCTACTACATGACCTAGAATTACATAATACCAAGAAAAGATCGTAAAATCCAGGTTCATTGTCATGCTGACTTTACTTTTGGACTTAATGATATTCCTTGCCTGGAAAAGGGATTGCTCTATGCCTGGGAAAGTCTGTGATGCAAGTCCTGAACCTTCACTACCTTACAAACATAAAATTCCTCTTTTCCATATAAAACAAAGCATATATATGACTTTCAGTTGATTCTACATGATGCTATAGGGTATGACCAAATTAAACATCCTGTAATTTATTTTAAGGACAGATGTTATTAAATACAGAAATATTTATCTAATGACAACAGGAATAACAAAAAATAACATTTACTGAGTCTTTATTATGTGTTAGAAACTTTTCAATGAGTTTTATATACACTATGTAATTTAATACTCACAGTGATCCTACAAGGTGGGTATTTTAATAGGGTGATGATGAAACACACTAAGAACAAGACTTCCAAGAGACAGACTACCTAAACTCATATCCCAACATTGCCACTGACCTGTGACATGACGTTATTTCACCTCTCTAGGCTTCAGTTTCTTAATCTGTAACATGGAAATTTTAGTAGCTACCAATCTCATACAGCTTTTGTGAATAGTAAATTATAAGAAATACATAATAGGCGTAAAGAGTTAATGTTACTACAGAGAACATTGTACTAGAGTTTCCCAAACTTTGATCGTTTCTATTCCACAAACAGAATTTGAGTCGTACTCACAGGAACCATTTTATTATTAAATAATTAACACCGCTATTTACTTAATAATTTACCCTTTTGCAGTGCAATTCTGACACTAACTATCTAGAGTTAGGTCAAATTTCAACAGTTAAGGGAACAGTCCTCCACAAGCCTAGCTTTCCTTCAGACACCAGCCACAAACTCCAGGGCTTCCAGATAAACTCAGGGGTTCCCACTGCCTCTTCAAGTTTGATAATTTGCTTGAATGATTTGCAGAACTCAGCAAAGTTCTATACTTATGATTATAGCTCTACTATAAAGAATACAACTGGGAGCGCCTGGGTGGTTCAGTCGGTTAAGCTTCTGACTTTGGCTCAGGTCATGATCTCACAGTTTGTGAGTTTAAGCCCTGCTACGGGCTCTGTGCTGACAGCTCAGAGCCTGGAGCCTGCTTTGGATTCGGTGTTTCCATCTCTCTCTGCTCCTCCCCTCACTCGCACTCTGTCTCTCTCTCTCTCTCAAAAATAAATGAACATTAAAAAAAAATACAATCAGGGCCAGCCAAATACTGGTTACATACATATTTTGTAGCATAAACTCTGGAAAACCCACAAGGAAAAACAAAAACACTTCTATCACTTGGTAGTTCCAAGAATTAAGAGGTTAAACTCCCAGGAACCAGGGACAAAGGACTGCCAAATTCTTTAATAGAAAACACTTTTAAATCAACTCATTTTTTTGCCTTAAATTTATCATTATTGTAAGCAATAACGTAATCACAGGTTGAATGTGCTAGTCATACGTTTTCTAATATATGTTAAGAGAGATGAGTAACTTAAAATTTAAAATGTTTATCTGCATAACATCCCAAATCATCTCATATCACATATCAAATCATCTCATATTTACTTATTTATTTATTAGAAAAAATTTTTTAGTGTTTATTTGTTTTAAAAGAGAGAAAGAGACAGAGCACAAGTGGGGGAGGGGCAGAGAGAGAGGGAAACAAAGAATCCCAAGCTGTCTCCAGGCTCAGAACTGTCAGCAGAGAGCCTGATACGCGGCTCGAACTCATGAATTGTGAGATCACGACCTGAGCCTAAACTGGACGCTTAACCAGCTGAGACACCCAAGCACCCCTACTCATCTATTTTTAAGAGTTAAGTTTGTCAAGTTATTTCACCAACAAATTCATATTCTTTCATGTGTTACAAGGGTCTCATCTGAATAAAATCAGACTGTATGAGCTCCAAGGTCTCAGGGTCATGTTGTCCCATCCTTTCATTTTATATAGATGAGGAAACAGACCCAGCACAGGGAAGTGACACATCCAAATCCACATAGGTAGGATTCCATCTCAGTCTTTTGATCTCCAGTGCAGGGGTCTTTTTCTACCTTTAAGTGAACTCCTTCCCCAGTTTGGAATTGCTCCAAGAGAGGTAAGGGAAAGTCTGACATACTTTGTACGAAATGCTGATAGCATCATAAGGAAGGTGCAATGTGTGAAGTGCTGAGGCTGGTGAGTTGGGTTGACCAGCTCTCCAATCCATAAACCAAGGTAAGTCAGGTTTTGTAGTCAGTCTCTGTGGTTACCAACAGCTGGTTTACTGCCATCCAGGGCCTGATTGCTATTTTTCCCCTGGTATTGAGTGGGACATTTTCATGTTATATCCTTATTCCTGCCTACAGGCTTGGAAAACCCATTTGCAATATCTCCTATTCATCTGTTTCAACATGAACCTTGGAAAATAATAAACACAATGTGGGTCAATGTGAACATGAAATTGAAGAAAACCTGGCATAAAGAACAAAAGGACAAGCATCTTAGCCACTTTCCTTAGGCTTGCTAAACAACTCCACTCTGCATAATAATGTTATTTGTCATTTGCCTAATGGATATGATAAAGTGAGGGCAGAGACAGGCATCTATTTGTAAAATTCAACATTGATTTTTCCCCCTTATATATGTGCCCAGACACAGTTGTGGTGAATGATCTTTTAAAAATTTAAAAATACATTAAATAGATGAATGAGCCTCCAATAAATGTGTATGTGAAGAGTTCTTTACTTGACACAGCTTTCTGGCACAAAAGCTAAATGCATTCCCGGAATACACTGCAAGTAATCTCTTGACAGCTACTATTTTGAATACCGATATTTTATACCCATGTTTAAAGTGAACTTTGATATGTTTTGACTCATTGTTCTGTCTTTTTCTTTCATCCAGTATCTAAATCCTGCAATGTTTCTTTGCAAAAATCTCTCATTGTCATCCTCCTTGACTCTTCTCTTGTCATCACACCATCCAGGCTTTCTTTACTTTGTTTTGGAATAATTGAAGGAAATTCTGAGATGGTCTTTCTGTTTCCAGTGTCTTCTCACCACATACTTCTCTGTGCAGTGATATTCTTCATCAGTCCTTGAGGTCACTATATCATTTCCCTTGCTAGAATGATGGGATAGGTAGTGTTAGGACTCAGGCTCTGGAACTGATTTCAAATCCTGACTCCTACATTTATTAGGTCTGGAACTTTGGGCAAGTGAATTTATCTTTCTGATCCACAGTTTACATACCTGTAAAAGGAGGATGAGTTGCATACCTCATAAGATTATTATGAGAATTAAATGAAACAATCCATGTAAAGTGTTTAGCACCAAGTCTGGCATGTTGTAAATGTCCAAGAAATGGCAGCTATAAAAAGCTATGTTATCTATTGAACCAAGACTAGAGTTTTTTTTAACAGTATTGCAAAACTCTCTAAAAATTAAGCCATCCTCCATGCCTCCACATTTTTGTTATTTTTTTCTGAAGCAATGTCACCAATGAATGATTCAGTCCAATCCTGAAAAGACTGAAACTGAACAATCTGTCCCCAAGAAACTATGTTCCCATTAACAAGTCCATGCAAGGCACCCCAATATACCATTGGATTAATGTGCATTAAACCTCAAGCTGACAAAACCTAATTACCAGGGTGAAGGGGTCACCACTCCTCAACCCAGATGAAGCTGCCTGCTGATCATGTTGGTAGAAATACAAGCATCATGAGCCCGCTGCCCATCCCACCAAGGGGTGAACACCAAGATCCTCAGAGGTCAGAATCTTTGCCTGGCTAGGGAGACTTAAACTTTTACACTGTCTTGTTTTCATATGTGTTGAGCCTGTTTTCCCAGCTCAACTATGAATTGCTAGGGGATAGAGAAAACTTCTCATGTATCTTTTGTAATTTCCAGGGATAAAATTCACTTTACAAAAGACATAAAAGGGTTGTTTTGGTTTGGTTTTTGGCCTGAAGTACAGAGTTCAGTCGGTGATAGAGTAGATCAAACACTGTTTCCTACTCTACCTCTCCTGCTCCCTTCAGCTGAAAATTAAAGTGAAAGGACAAGATTGTGCCTGATGATGAGGAAACTTTCAATTTCAAGCATAAGAACCCAATTCAAACTAGATTTAGCAAAAAAAAGGGGGGGTGGAATTTACTGGCTCACTAATTAAAATTTGATGATTATGCTAAATTCAAGCAAGTCTAGCTCTAATGATATTCAGAAATTGTCTCTTTTCATCCTCTGTCTCTTCTGTTCTTTGTATTGGCTTCATCCCAGGCAGCTCTCCCTGCCTGATATCCTGATGGTCCCCAGCAGCTCCAATCTTACCTTCTATCATCCTAACAATTAGGAAAATAAAGTTTCTCCTTCCCAGAACTGATGCCTACTGGTTTGACTGGCTTGTTTTGAGTCCCAAGTCCTCTGCAAAACTATTCATTGTATTGGAAAGAGGGCAGAGTCCTTGACTGATAGTCTCCTCATAACTGGATGCAAATGAGAGAAGGGATAGTTCCCTAAGGAAAAACTAGGGCTGTTTCAGATAGAGGAGAAATCCTACTGGCTAGACAAAGACGGAAGATGTTTATTAGGCCATTGAAGTCTCTTTAAACCCTGACTTTACATAGGCAGTTACCTTTGGAGCCTTTTAGCAGCTTAAAGACTAGGCCAATTCCACTGACAAATCCTTAGGGCACACTTCCCTCTGCAGTTAGAGTCTGGTTTACACAACACATCCTATGGGTAAGTTGCTCCTAAGTTATACATCTTCTCTGTTTGTCTTTGTAGCATTTCTGTGTGGGTTCTCAGGTCCTTGAGGAGCTGATTTGTTAAAGCTGGATTTCATAGGACACTGGCTGTGGCTGGTCTAAGGACAAATGGAGAGGATAATAAATACTTAATTTGAGTTTGACTTCTACTACGATCAAGTCAAATGTTCCCTCTCTTGACATCACAAGGGTCCTTCTGTTTCCTTCTGTATATTTCAGTCAGTCCATCGTCAGTTAAATTTCTTAATTGCCTATATGTACCAGACACCAGACTAGGTGCCACAGAGTTTGAATTTGAAGTCCCTTTTCAGGGCTTTCATGGTCCAGTGAGGATCTGATGTGATAGTAATAAACACTGTAATGATGGTATTGCAGGGTATTGAGTACAAAAGACATAGACTTGAGATCAGAAAGTCTTCCTAAGAAAGTAAGATCTGGAGTGTTGGAGACTAAGACTGAGTTTGCTGGAGAGAGATAGAAGTAGCATCCCAGGGTAAGGGTAATGCGAAGCCATGGAGGTGGAAAACAGGTTTTAAAGATCTGCAAGTGGAGCAGTAGGGGAAGGCTGGTGCTTCGGCGGTGATGGTAGGAAAAGAGAAGTGGTGTGAGATGAAGCCAGAGAGAGGTGGATGGAGGTAGTCCATGTATAGATGCACCATGTACATTTCTCTTCAAGGAATGGAGGGAGTGCAGTCTGCTGCTGGACTCCAGCTGCCCGCACTTCAGGGTGGGCCTCAACTGCAGAGAGTTGTTTGTCCAAGGTTCTGTTCCTAGTTCAGCCTGCAAGGTCTAAAGCCATGGTGATTTTAGCCCAACTGGGGACACTGATGGACAGAACTCTGCCAGAGCCCCCAGTAGGTAGGTTAACAGAGGCCACATCAGGTCTGCATCACAGTTTGACTTCTTTTCTTCAGCCCTGCTTCCCCTCCTTATTTTCATTGGCATTGTTCTCCAGTACATATCTGCAACCCAAAACTCCATCTCGCTTCTGCTTTTGGAAAGCCCAACCTAGAGACTGGCATGGATCAAACCACAATATGAAGCTGAGTCTGCTGCCTGTGATCAAGCATTTCATAAGGAGAATCAATGCATGAACTGTGCTCTATAAACTCTATCCCCCAAAGTCTGAAATAAACATCCTGTCTTGTTACAAAGCTAGGAAAACAAAGAATAAAAATCACTCTATTATATGCCTTCAACAAGCATTTATTGAGTGCCTATTCAGAGTAAGAAACTGTCTGAGGCATCAGAGACACAAAAAGTAAAACATGGCACAGGGCCCTCTTGGAAGATTTCTTGGAGATGGTCCCTGAGAAGTTCCAAGCTGGTTAGAGAGTATTTGTGAGGCAAATACACAATGTGAAAATGAAGATCCAAAACATTCCATTGTAGGATGGGTTTTGTATTAGTTTTCTAAAGCTGCTATGTGTCCTTGACTTTTCCTACTTCCTGGCATTGTTGTCAATCCTTGGCATTTGGGGCTCTGCCTGTGTTTCTGTTTTCTCTACTTATAAGGACACCAGTCATATTAGAACAGGGCCCATCCTAAAGTAATCTAACCTCATCTTAACGTGATTACATTTGCAAACACCATATGTCCAAATAAGGCCACATTCTGAGGTTCTGGGGATTAAGACTTCAACATAGCTTTTTGGTGGACACATTTAAACTCACAACAGGCTTCAACAAGAATGTCACTGGTCTAGATTGGCAATCATCACAATGGTTAGAAGCATCAGTTTTAGAGTCAGATACTCTAGTATTGAAATTGTGGCTTCCAACATACTATATGACCCTGAACAAGTTACTTTCCCCTTTAACTTAAAGTGACCTCATGTGTAGAACAGGAACAATAGTAGTATATGCTCACTGAGATGTTTCTCTCCTCTTCATCCAGGCATACTCCCCCCTGATGTTATGCATTGTTGTTTGACTTTCCATGGCTGATTCTAGCAGCAATGATATGTGTCATTCCAGTGTAGAAGTACTGAAAAGTTAGCACTCCATTCTCCTGGCTCGCTCCCCCTACCATGGCTAGTCCTAAAGGCTTGTTTTGAGATGATGGCATCATCTTCCACCAGCCTACTTTCCTGAATGATAGAGATAAGCAAATACTGATATTTATCTGCTAGATAAATGTACTGTGGAAATGTAGTATGAAGAAGAAAGAAATCTATGTTCCATTTAGCCATTGAGGTTTTGGTATTATTTGCTACTATAGCATAACCTACCCCATCCTGACAGTGTTTACCTCACAGGATTGTTAGGAGATTTAAACAAGATAAAGCATATGAAGTGTTCAGCATGATGTCTGACATATAAGAAGCCTCAATAGTACTATTTTCATTCTCCTTAGGGGAGCATATGTATTGCAGCATTTACACAGCAAACATTTTGTGAGGTCCATTCTCTTTCTATGGTACTGGGAAAAAAGAAGTCCTATATTCAACAGTTATTATATTCTATCCACATTGGTAACATTTATTGAATGCTTGCTATGTGCCAAATACTTTTCTAATGGCTTTACATGAAATAACTCATTTAATCCTACAAGTACCATAGAGGATAGGTACTAGGATTATCATTTTTCACAGGTAAGGAAATTAAAGCACAGCAAGGTTGAATAACTTGTCCAAAGGCATAAATTCAGGAGATGGCTGATCAGTACTTGTACTCATGCAATCCAGCCCAGCCTGAACCCTGCACTAGACTCACAATCTTGCACAAACAAGTACAAATAACAGAGCATGTTTGAGAACTTTCCAAGACTATCTTGGAAGGGAAAGCAGAAGTAGAGGAAGAAGCATCTTGCTTTCAAGATGCCCCAGGGTCAAATTATCCATTATCCCAGGAGAGTAACAAAATGCTTTTAGGTCTCATCTGCTAAACTTGGGCAAGCTGGATACAAAACATTTGCAACCTAGAGACATCATTTTGCAGTGCCATCATGAACAGACCAACACATGTAGTTTTAGCTAGACATTTACAAACAAGCAGGGCACACCGCCTTGAGGCTGAGCACACACATAGGAGCAACAGATGCTGCCCACAAAGGCTACAGGCCCTTGTTCTCCAAGGCTACAGGAGAGAAGGAGTGATGTAGAATTCCTCTACAACCTAGAAATGATAGATTTATAACAGCCCCCTCAAACTAATTCTATCTGAGTTTATGTGGGTTTGGCCCTTGTCCCTGCCTTCCATGAAAAGCCCTAGTATGGCAGGTAATGAAAGCACAAAGCCTTTTCCAGAGCCAAGTTTTATTTGCTGAAATTACCCCAGGATCTTGGAGTCAAAAGACCAGATGCATGTTTTACGTGCTATGGCTTTCCAGGGAGAAACATTTAGAATGGCCCATCTGTATTAGTTTCCTAGGGTTGCCATAGCAAAGTATTATAGACTAGGTAGTTTAAACAACAGAAATTTATTTTCTCACAATTCTGGAAGCCAGAAGTCCAAAATCAAAAGATGTCAGCAGGTTTGGTTTCTTCTGAGGCTTCTCTTCATGGCTAGCAGATGGTGACCTTTGCACTGTATCTTCACATGGTTTTTCCTCTATACCTGTCTATGTCCTACTCTCTCATGCAGATGCCTACCCTAATGACCTCATTTTAATTTGATTACCTCTTTAAATACCTTATCGCCAAATACAGTCACATTCTGAGGTACTAGGGGTTAGGACTTCAACATACGAATTTGGTGGGGTTGGTGGGGCGGGGAAATTCAGCTCATAGTACCATCCAGTACAGGAACTATAAATCTCTAACAAAAATAAATAGTTCCAGGGGTCCCTGGGTGGGTCAGTTGGTTGAGTGTCCAACTTTGGCTCGGGTCATTATCTCACAGCTCATGAGCTCAAGCCCCTCATCAGGCTCTATGCTGACTGCTGAGAGTCTGGAGCCTGCTTCAGATTCTGTGTCTCCCTCTCTCTCTCTTTCCTCCTCTCTCTCTCTCTCTCTCTCTCAAAAATGAACATTAAAAAAAAATAAATGAATGAATAGCTCCACAACTTCTTAAGTAAGGGAAATGGTTCTGGGATATTCTGTATGGAAAATTATTCCTCAAATTTAGCAGATAATTTTAAAACTTGTTTTGTTCTAAAATGTAAAAAAAAACTTGTTTTGTTCAATCAGTTATTCTTTCCTATTTACTGTGAGAAAAGGGAAAATTAGTGGGAAAATTAATGCCCTTTGTGAAAATGACTTTGTGGTCACAACCAAAGGAAGTTGGCTACCAGCTGGTCATACTAAATATATATGTTCATATATGAACAATCTCATATTCAGCACCTTATATTTCTACATAGTACTTCAGAATTTCAATTACTTTTATATCAATTATCTCCTTCTATGATCACATCATGTTACAGGTTAGGATATGAAGATCACCAGAAAGATGAGGTAACTCATTTCATATCATGTGGCTACAAGGAAACAGAGTGGGTGAGGGCAAGAACACTAGTCTCTGGAATCCTAATAGAACTCAATATTTATTCTTATTTTTATTTTTATTTTAGAGAGAGAGCGCACATTTACAAATTGGGAGAGGGCCAGAGGGAGAGAGAGAGAGAGAGACAGAGACAGAGAGAGAGAGAGAGAGAGAAACCCAGGCAGGCTCTATGCTCAGTGTGGAGCTCAACACAGGGCTTAATCCCACAACTCTGGGACCATGACTTGAGCCGAAATCAAGAGTTGGACACTCAAGCAACTGAGACACCCGGGCACCCCAGAAGTCAATAATTTAGTAAGCACTAGTACTTGTTTTCTGGAAACTGCTTTTTAGCATAGATAATTTTTTTTTTAATAAATGGCCAGTGAAGTTGGAAGCTTATAGCTACAATGGCATATTGAATAATGCCTCCAAATAAGATAAATTGTTCTTTCATATGTAATTTTTTTAAAGAAAAAGTTAATTGGGCATTCTAGGCTGAAATTTCTCAACCTCAGCACTACTGACATTTTGGACCAAATAATTCTTTGTTGGTGGGAGCTGTCCTGTGCATAAAAGAATCTTTGGCCTCTAAGCACTGGATGCCTGCAGCACACACCCACTCCCACACCAGCTGTGACAACCCCAAATGTCTCCAGATATTGCCAACTGACCCTTATGGCCCCAAACCGCCACTAGTTGAGAACCACTCTTCTAGGTCAAAAGAGAAATTGCCCCTGCAAGTCTCTAAAGAGTATACATGTACCCTTAGAAACCAACCTAACCATCATATTTATATCTCATCTTGGGTTCCATGTTCTATTCACCCTTATATGTTCAATAAATACCAAATGGAGAAAGCAAGTTTTCAGTCAAACACTTAACTTCTGCATGCCCAGTTGCTTCATCTATGGTTTTTGGATCTGATCATTTCTTGAGGGCTTACAACTCTTGATCTGTGATATTGATTTTGGTTCAGTAACACAAGATGGGCTTGAATTCTTTAAAGAAAATTTTTTAGCAGCTGAACTTACATCAGCAACTCAAATCTAATATATGTATATTTAAAGGTGGGGCCTAACTACTTAACCCTAAGTGTCATAGCCTGTTTATCTCAGGAAATAAGTTATATTGTATACCAATATGCCACTCAAAGAAGTCAACAGCTGAGAATATTTTCAAAAATCGAGGCAGAACTGCAAGGTAAAGGGAGAATACTTTGCCCTTGCAAGAATGACCATTAAAGCATGTTATAAAATTAAGTATTATATAAGTGTATACCATGTGGCACAAGAACAGCCAAAGAAATGAATGGAATAAGATGCATAGTAACTATAGTTTAGTATATAAAAACATAGGAAATAATAATGGCCACTAAAAGTACAAACTAAGTTTAATGTTTTTAATATCAAAGAATGCCAATAAAAACATCAAAAATACTCCTTACAACTATAAAGTGGGAAATCTTAAGCAGAAATTTGTAAAATTATGATCTTAACCAAGAGAAGTATTCAGGAAAGCTGCTTTTGTAATTAACTGGTTTCTGGATTTGGATACATAAAATAATACTTCTAACTAAACAATGAAATACTATTAAAATAATAAATACCATTCATTTTTTAAGTGTAACCATAATACAAGCTTTTTGTGGAAAATTTTCAAATATGAAAAAATATGAACACTAATGTTAAAATTACCTTAAGTTCTATCTTCCACACATATCCATTATTAATAGTGTGTGGTGTCTCTCAAGTCAGTAATTCATTTATATATATGATTGTGGATCCTTTTCTGTTCTCATCTAATATATTTTGTTCCTTTTCCCCATTTTCTGAGATACTCTTTTAAAATATATTATTGATTATTATAAAGTAGTTGCTCATTGTGTGTGTGTGTGTATAATTAAACCATTATTATGCTTATAATGCTTATAATGGTTTAATTAGTTATTACCATTAACCATTAGAGGTTTCCAATTTTTGTTAAAAGTAAGTAATAATGCAATAAATATGCCTATAGATTATTGCTTGTATACATCTCTATTTACTTGCATTTCTGGAAGTCAAATAGTTGTGTCAAAGGTCATGAATATTTTTAAGATTTTTGATTGCCCCTGGATTCCCTCTAGTATTAACATACCAACTCATACTCCTTCTTGTCTATCAGTAAAAGAGTACAAAAGCTTATCTAATTTCTCCATCCATATTTCCCATGACTATTTCTGTGATCATACTTCAATGTGATAACGCTAAAAATTATCATTTAAAATTTCCTGGAAAATAATTTCCCCCTTAATAGATGAAAAATAGTATATTTTCATGTTTAAGTTGGATTTTTTATTGCCAGAAGTTTGAGCCCTTAACACCTTTATTTTACGTTTATATTTCTATTGCTTATTTGCACCAAAATTGATTTCTGTGCTATCTGTCCAATTACGAAACATTAGCATCATATTTTGATTTGAAGTGCCTTCTAATATATTTTAATTTCTAGGAAGGCAAGCTTCCCCTTCATTACTCTTCTTGTTCAAAATGTTCTTGGTTTCTTGCCAGATGTATCTCTGTTCTTTTCTTCTCTTTCTCTCTTCTCTTGTGGTTTGATCGCTTTCTTTAGTGCTATGTTTGGACTCCTTTCTCACTTTCCTTTGGGTATTTACTCTAAGTTTTTGCCTATGGTTACCATGATATATGTATGTATGTAACAGTCTATTTTAAGTTGTAACAACTCAAATTTGAACACATTCCAAAACTTGACATTTTTACTCCCTCTGCATGCATTTTATGTTTTTGATGTTACTTTCTACTTCTTTTTATTTTATGTATCCCTTAACTAATTATTGTAGTTTTAGTTAGTTTTACTACTTTTGTCTTTTAATCTTCTTAATAGCTTTATAAGTGGTTAATCCACTACTTTTACTATTTCCAGTTACGTTTTTTTTCAGTGACATTTTTACTTTTATATGTTCTTTTGTAATTAATGCCATTTCTTTTTTGCTTAAAGTCCTTTTGATATTTTTTGTAAGGCTGGCTTAACAGCTACAAAATCCTTTAACTTTTGCTTATCAAGAAAACTTTATCTCTCCACCAAATCTGAATGATAACCTTGCAAGGTAGATTATTCTTGGTTAGAAGTTTGTTTGTTTTTCTTTTTTCCTTTCAGCACTTTGAATATGTTATGTTACTTTCTTCAGGTTTGCAAAGTTTCTGCTGAGAAATCTGCTGACAGCCATAAGAGATTTCTCTTGTATATAATGACTAGTTTTCTTCTTGATGTTTTTAAGATTCTCTATCTTTAGCTTTTGATATTTTACTTATAATGTGTCTTGGTGAAGCTCTCTTTGGGTTCCAAATATTTGGAACTCTCTAGACTTCTTGGGTCTGGAAGTCTGTTTCCTTCCCTGAGTTACAAAGGCTTTTAGTCATTATTTCTTCAAATAAATGTTATTCTTCCCTCCCCCCTTCTCCTTCTGGGACCTCTATAATACAAATGTTATTCTGCTTGATGTTGTCCCAGAGCTCCCTTAAACTATCTTTATTTTTTTCATTCTTTTTTTTCTTTTTTTTCTGCTCTGTCTGAATGAATTCTACTGATTTATCTCCCAGCTCACTGATCCATTCTGCTTCATCCAGTCTGCTGTGGAAACCCTCTAGTGTATTTTTCAGTTATTATATTCTCCAGCTCTGTGACTTCTCTTTGGTATTTTCTTATGCCTTCTATCTTTTTGTTGAAGTTCTCACTGTGTTCATTTGTTATTTTCCTGAGTTTAGTGAGCATCTTTATGGCCATTGCTTTTATTTCTTTATTAGGTAGATTACCTATCTCCATATCATTAAGGTATTTTTCTGAAGTTTTGTTTTGTTCTTTCATTTGGAACATATTTCTCTATTTCCTCATTTTGCTTGGCTCTCTGTGTTTGTTTCTATGTATTAAGTGAAAACTACCTCTTTTAGTCTTAATGGAGTGGTCTTGTGGAAGTGATGATTATTCTCATTCAACCTTGCCTTAGCATTTGTTTGTCTCTCAAGTCTTCATGATTGTCTAAAGTCACATGATTTATTCCTGGGGCACCTGGGCAGCTCAGTCAGTTAAGCATTTGACTCTTGGTTTCAGCTCAAGTCATGATCTCATGGTTCGTGAGTTTGAGCCCTTCATTGGGCTCTGTGCTGAGAGTGCAGAGCCTACTTGGGGTTCTCTTTCTCTCTGTCTCTCTCTCTCTCTCTGCCCTCCCCCTGCTCGCACTCTCTGTCTCTCTCAAAATAAATTAACTTTTATAAAAATAAAATAAAATCACATCATTTATTCTTAATATGCCCCTATTGTTGAGGGTGTGCCAAAACCTGTTAGTAATACAAGAGAAGGAATCTCATTTAGCACTACTTTCAGGCTGACTGGAAGCCAGACCCTTGGCAGCAACTTTTAAAGTGTGCAAATATACAGACATCTCTCCAAAGAAGACATCCAGATGGCCAACAGACACATGAAAAGATGCTCAACAGCACTCATCATCAAGGAAATACAAATCAAAACGATGATGAGATACTACCTCACACCTGACAGAATGGCTAACATCATAAACACAAGAAACAAGTGTTGGCAAGGATGTGGAGAAAGGGGAACACTTTTGCACTATTGGTGGAAATGCAAACTGGCACAGCCACTCTGGAAAATAGTGTGGAGGTTCCTCAAAAAATTAAAAAACAAACAAACAAAAAAATGCAAAAACATTGCAGTATTATTTACACTAGCCAAATTATGGAGGCAGCCCAAGTGTCCATGGATAGATGAATGGATAAAGAAGTTGTAGTATATATGTACAATGGAATATTATTCAGCCATAAAAAAGAATGAAATCTTTCCATTTACAACAACATGGATAGAGCTAGAAAGTATAATGCTAAGTGAAATAAGTCACTCAGAGCAAGACAAATATCATAAGATCTCATTCATAAGTGGAATTTAAGTAACAAAACAAATGAGCAAAGGGTAAAGAAAAAGGAGAGAGAAACCAAGAAACAGACTCTTAACTACAGAGAACAAACTGATGTTTACCAGAGGGGAGGTGGAAGGGGGGATGGGTGAAATAGGTTATGGGGATTAAAAAGTACATTTACCATGATGAAAAAAAAATAAAAGATAAAATGTGCAAATCTATACAGTGCTGTGGGACCACAATTGTAATCCCTGCTGGCCTCCAGACCAAGAGATTTGCAGGTGACCCCTGGGCAACAGTTGCAAAAATCAGGGCTCCAGATGAGTGTATAAACTATTTTGGTGGAAGGCCAAGGGGGTACTTATGTACCCTGGGAACACTTCCTTACCCCCTAGATGCATGGGAAACCTGAAGACTGTTTCTCAAGCTGAAGCTCCACGTAAATAAGCCTTTTTCATAGGAAGACTGAGGTGTGTTTCAGCCTGCTGTCTGTATGCTACCCTGGAGGTGGTAGCCTGCCAAGAAGTGTCTCTCTAATTGTTATAGTCCCGTGGAGTTCTGAAATGCCAGCCTGCTTGGCCACCACAACCAGGCAATCAAGGGGTATCCCTTGTGTGGGTTGCATGTGCTGGCTGGCTTTAGAAAGGCAGCTAGAGGGTGTCAGGGACAAGGTACATTTGTTGGCTTCAGAGAGGCAGCAGGAAAATGTCTGATTGTGCCTGGCCAAATCTCTAGCAACACAGCAGGAAGAGTTCCTTGTCTGTGTGCATGCTGGCTTTAGGCCAGGTGTAAAAGAAGGCTACCACTACTAACACTTACCAGCCTTAGCCAGGGGGCAAGGGAGTGTCAGAAGAACCCATGCTTGCAGACTTTAGCTACGGAGCAGGAGAACTCCATGACCATTTGTACTTGTCTATCCCATTAAGGGAGCAGGGAAGTACTGCAACCACCTGTACTCTCAGGTCTCAGCAAGTGCCAGGACCATTCACTCCTGCCTGAACCAGCAAGGCAATGGGAAGGTATCACTTTAAGCTCACCCATGTGTGCTGGCAAGCTATGTGGAGAGTGCAACAACGACTTCCACCAGCACCTAGGGAGTGTCTCAGCTGTCCTCCACCCCTCTTAGTCAATGCCACAAGATCAGCATATAAATCTCCCCCACATATAGTCTAGGTAATTTTCAAACTGTTGTTTTTTTTTTTGTTTTTTTTGTTTTTTTTTTACTGGTCTCAGGGTAAGCAACACTGCTCTCGAGCCAGCCAAGTGGAGAATCTCAATTTCCTACAGCACTTTGGCACCCCTAGATATCAGGCCCATTGGTTTTCCAAGCCAGATGTCCTATACAGATTTCAGGTGTTAGGGTGCTCAGGGCGGGCACCGACCCCTTACTCTTCTGGGAGAAGCTCTTGGCTGGTGAGCTCTCTCCTTACTGTATGTCACAGCACCAGGGGCAGGTTTTTGCAACACTGTGTCTCTGCCTCTCCTACTTCTGGATGTGGTCCTTTTATCCCTTATTGTGGAAAATAGTTCCTTTAGTTTTCAAATCAAGTTCAGAGGGAAATGATTCTTACGTAGTTATAGATTTCTGTGTTCTTAGGAGGAGGTAAGTTCAGGATCTTGCTACCCCACTATATCTTGGAGCCCTTCCTCTAACAGGTGTATTTCTTTATGAAACACTAAAGTATTTAAATATTCACCTACCTATCCATGTGTTAAAGCTCAATATTTGATCTCTTGGTTAACTTTTTTGTTTTTTCTCTAGGAACAATATGTTGCTTCCTAAGTTGATTCTTAGGTCTTTCGTATTTTTCATGCTGTTTTGAATATGATCTCTTATGGTAACAAATTGTCTAACATATATTACTAGTACATAGGAAACATAATTTTTAAGATATTTATTTCATACTTCACTTTATTTCAGAATTTGGTTCATATCTCTAATAGTTTTTCTGTTAAGTTCCTTTCTATTGATGCAAAATAATTTCCTAGCTTCTATTTAATATTTATGTAAGTTAAAACCTGTATTATGATAGAAACTACATATTTTTTAAAATGAAGACCAATTTTTCCAAATGCCCAAGGAGTGTCTTTGCCAGTCCAGAAAAACGCTTAACAATCTATACATCAGTGTGGAAAGAAAAAAAAATCATCATTCTAATACCTGTTTTCTCCTTAAAATCTACTTTCCTGTTTTCTGTAACTCTTTACTCTGAATTTTCTAAATCTGTATATTTTCTAGACATTTCTTCTTATTTTTGACATTAACCTAGTATTAATTATTAATACCCAATGGCTATCAGATACTCAGTAAATAATTGTTTATTCTGTTAACCTTCAAGCTATATCAGAAAAAATAATCTCTGAAAGGGAAGTGGTGAGTTAGAAGAACCTACCTGAGGGACAAGTTAGAATGGTATATAAGGACTATACTAAAGTTGGGATGAAAACACCTGGGTCTGAGAATTTGACTCCATTGTTTACTATCTGGATGACCTAGAATAATTTACTTGATTTCCCTTAGCCACATCTTCATCTATAAAGTGGAACTAAATAATAGATTTAAAAAAAACCTAGCAAATAAAGAAAAAATAACAATAATCATAACAACAATAAATTCACCTCTCTAATTCCTAATACCCAGTGTACAGTAAGTGCTCAAATAATGCCTGTTGAACGGCTGATTTGTCACCTTTCTATTTGGTATATATATGGTAGGTATTAAGAAAGTATTTAATGCTGCGAGCCTCAATGGAGATAATAATTCAAAACCATCTTGTGAACCATAAAGCATTTTACAAACCCAAAGGGTTTTCAAGCCCAAAGGAACGTGATAATTTTCACTCTGAGAAGATATAAAATTTCAAAACACTGCCTGTCTTCCCATCTACTACAATAAGATGGCAGCAACAGTAATTTCAGCATTGGGTTATAAGATCGGGGTTTAAGAACTAGGCTTCGTGCCTGAAAGCTCCCATGCAGATATGGGTGCATCTTCCTGACTCAGCAAAAATGTACTGAGAAGCACTAAATGAGAAGACATAGCTGTTCAGAATTGTACCGTGGCAATTGTTCCAGGCAAGAATTGTTCCAGGCAAGCTGTAGACTCCCTCTGATTTCTCTGGGCCCCGGGAAAGGCAGTGTCAGAAGACACAGGGGAAACATATGGAAGGAGAACAGCATGCTGACAGCTGAAGTACTGTTTTATAATAACACATAAAAGTAACAGCTATGCTAGTTAAAATGGGATTACTTTAAAATATATGCATATACACACACACACACACTTGTCTTGAAAACTGGGAGAGAGAGGCTGTCTGAAGAGCCAGATTGAATCAGATGAAGAGTCAGGAATTTGCAAGCTCTTGTCTGTAATGATGACATACAACACTGGAAGTTGGGAGGGGACCAAGATTTACCTGTCCTCCTTACCACAGTCCTAACCAATGGATGCGAGAAACTGCCACAACACATTATTTTTACTCATGGCGGGGAAGCACCCAATGACCTTCAAATAAGGAGGTAGGGTGGTAAATATTTTTGGAGACTGTAGCTTGGATTTGAGACCAGTGAGTGACTCTTACTTTCTTCAGAAACCTGGATCTTGGGGTCAACAACCTATGTGAAGATAGCTGGATCTGAAGAGATGTGCTCTCTCACTCAACCAGATGAATGGAAGAGAAGAGCTTGCCGCAAATATCAGAAGCATTAGAATGCAATACTTGATGGTCTGGTATTGCCTTTTTAATTTAGATATCCTGTCCCCTAGAAAATGTGGCTCAATGAATGTCCCCATTTCTGATCAATCAGATTATTTATTACTCCAATCATGGTGAGAAATAATGAGAAAAATTATGGGGACAGAACTTCCTTCCTGGATGGATATTAATTAAGAGAGAGAAATATTACTATTTTCCTTTAAAAATAATGATATGTATCATTATTTGCTTTATATCTAAATGACATACTAAAGAAGCCCCATGTAAATAATATGTGAAATCCAGGAGATTGCAGTGGCTTTAGTAGGTATTCTATATTTGAAGTGATAATACAAACAGTTGGCTGTTGCTCATATATTGATACAACTGTAAAAAGCTAGGTTCAGAATCCAAGATACATAATCATTTTCCAAGGAATAAATTATCAATATGGCACAAGAAGTTCCTGATTAGAGAAAGATTGTGTTAGTGTAACCACCCAGGCTTGCTTGTATGCTCAACTGTAACAATGGATTTTATTTATTGTAATTCTTTTAAAAAACTTTTTTAATGTTTATTTATTGTTGAGAGAGAGACAGAGAGACAGTGAGTAGGAGAGGGGCAGAGAGAGAGGGAGACACTGAACCTGAAGCAGGCTCCAGGCTCTGAGCTGTCAGCACAGAGCCTGACACAGGGCTCAAACTCATGAACTATGAGATCATGACCTGAGCTGAAGTCAGATGCTTAACTGACTGAACCACCCAGTCACCCCTATTTATTGTAATTCTAATTGAACTGAGATAAGGTTTTATAAGCTAGAAGGTAATGTATGGAGATCTTCCCCATCTGAACAAAGTTCAAATATTAAAGAGACACCTGAAAGTACCATTAAGCACTTGAGAATCAATGACTTCTACACATGATGAGGCTAGCCTTAGACCTGAAGATGAACCTGTGATTTTTAATGAAATCTCCTCATTTTATAGATGTGAACAATGAGGCCCTGGGAGGAGAAGAGACTCCCAAAGCCACAAAGCAGCAGAATCAAAACCAGATCTTCCAGTCACAAATGAGAACTTTTTCTATACAATGCTATGCCCTTAACCTGTTTTATTAATAATAAACTGCTCTTGCCTATTTAACTAAATTTTTACATTTTATTTGGCCATACTCTATTGGACTATATTTAGCTGCAGACTTCTGCTACAAAGCTACATTTTTTGTTAACCACTCCATAATTGAGAATTTCAGTGAAGCAAAATGGTCTTTCCACTGAAACATCTGCATTAAGTTTGCTGTTATTATTTTGTTTTATCATGTTATATTATTATTGTTACCACTACGACTACTATCATTATTATTTAGTGCGACAGGGTGCTTAAGGAATAGAGAATTAAAAGATAATGGATCTTATTATTACTTGTTTGTAAAATGCAAAATAGCTCTGAAGAAAATACTCTTTATTTGCATAGATTCTCCTATGTAAGTCTCAGAAGGGACACATGGATTTTCTATGTGATTGATATGACCAATGACCTGCATAGTCCCCCACACCATATAGAATCTCAAGAGATAAGGGGATACAGAAGCAAGAAGAGGACACAGACTTTCATATTAGGAAGGGTTTGCTTTTTTGGTGCTCTGAGACCAATTCTAATGTGTATGTGTTGGAGGTTGGGCGACTGCCACAAATACAACCAGGCAATTCTTAGATACCAGCCAAGTGTCCAAGAATTCCACTTAGGTCGACTCAATTCTGACACTATCTACCCAAAAGTAGCACCAGATTACACAAGTCCTTACAAGACTGCCTCCTGCCCCACCTCAGATGCCAGTCACAAGTCCCAGGCTTCTGACTACTGGCTACAGATTGGGGGTTCAAATGACCTCCTCCTTAGGTTCTATTAATTTGCTAGAGCAGCTCACAGAACTCAGGCAAACATTGCATTTATTAGTGTACTAAAGGATACAATAAAGAATATAAATACACAGGCAAATGAAAAGATACATGGGGAGAGGTCCAGAACAAAAGAGCTTCTGTATCCCTGGAGCTTGGGGTCAGGCTCAGTGGCACATGAGAACATTCTCTTTCCCTCCATGTGGAAGCTCTCCAGAAAAAAATGAGCAAATCCTCTTGGGTTTTTCTGGAGGCATCATTACATAGTCATGATTGACTAAGTCATTTGCCATTGGCTGACTGAACCTCCACCCTTTTTATTCTCCCCAGAGGTGGGGGATGGTGTAGGACTGAAAGTCCCAAACTTTTAATCACATGGATGGTCCTCCTGGCAACCAGTCCCCTCTCATGTGTAGGGTCTAAAAGCCACCTTCACTAACAACAAGATACCTATTTCACTTGTATGATACTAAAGCATTTTCAGAAACTGTGGGTGAAAACCAAATATATCTTCAGATAACCAATAAATATTTCTTATAAATCATATCACATATGCTAAATGGATTTAGGTCAACTTCTACTGTCTGCTTATCGATTCTTAATGTATTCTTGGAAGCAGAAAATCCTAAGCATGGGGATAAGTTGATCTTAAATGTAACTAAAGGACCATCTTGATCTTCTGCCCACCCCGATCCTATCATGTTAGGCTCCTCATTCCCCAGTCACACCTTCCACTCTTTCTCTTATGTATGTCCAGAAACATCCCTAGTGGAAATAACTGTGTTTAGCACCCCAGTTTAAAAGTACTTCCTATTGTCTTCTTTATTTATCCAAATCCTTTCACTTTCAAGTGCCTACCTCTAGGAAACCTTAGTTCCAATGCCAGCTCTACAATTTACTAACTGTGTGACCAAGGGCAAGTCAAGCAAATCGTTTAATTTCTCTCACCCTCATTTCCTGAGCTGTAAAATGAGATAATAACAGTATGTGCTTTATAGAAAGTCACTGCAAATCGTGAGTTCATCACAAAAATACCTCATCAGCATTAGTTGGGTTATGGAAAGTAATGTTTTAGGTTATTATTTTCTTTCCAGTAGAAACACTTCACTACTTCAGCAGGGACATTTCACCCCATGTGAGGAAACCTGAGTTAGCTGGCACTATAATTTCTAAATCATTCCAGTGACAGTTTAGAACCTCTTTAGAATAAATGAGAATTTGCTCTGGTAAGCCACCCTTTATCTAGCTCTTGGTTTCCCAGAGCTGCGAGAACAAAGCACACACACACAAAAAAGCAGCAATTTATTGTTCTGGGGGAGCTGTGAAATCCATGTGTCAGCAGGACCATGCTTTCTCTGCTAGCTTTAGCAGAGAATTCTTCCTTGCTTCTTTTAGCTGCTGGTACATGGCAGCAAGCCTTAGTGCTCTTGGACCCGTAGATGCCATACTCCACTTTCATGGCTCCTTCCCCCTGTGTGTTCTCACATCATCTTCACTCTATATGTTTCTGTCTCTATGTCCAAATTTCCTCTTTTTATAAGGACATTAATCAGAGAAAATTAGGACCCTCCCTAATGACTTCATTTTAACTTAATTATCTCTGTGACACTCTTTTTCTGAACAAGGTCACATTTTGAGGTACTGGGGGTTAGGACTTCAACACAATTTTGGGGGAGTGGTGGGGGAGGGACACAATTCAACCCTTAACAATAGTCTAACATAAAGTTGACATATTCACATAGTAAGTTTAATGGTCACATAGTGGGCTGACCATTAAAATAGGCTACTATTTTTATGGTATTATTGTCAGCATTTTTCAGCATGCAGTATATCTTCTCTATTTTATGCACATTAGTTTTTTCTCCTCAACTGAACTTAAGTTCATTGACAAGAAAAGTCATGTTGTATTTTTTTACTTTTAGATTATTGTATAAATCTGCTAGGGCTGCTGTAACAGAATCACACAGAATGGGTGGCTTAAACAATGGAAATGTTTCCTCACAGTTTTGGAGGCTGTAAGTCCAAGATCAAGGTACCAAGAGGATTGGTTTCTAATGAAATCTTTCTCCTTTGATTAAATATGGCTGCCCTCCTGCTTTGTCTTCACATGGTCTTTCTTCTGTGCATGTGCATGCCTGGCAACTCTTCTTCTTCTTATAAGGATACTAGTCCTATTGAATTAAGCTCCCACCACTATGATCTCATTTATCCTTAGTTATCTCTGTAACAGCCCTATTTCCAAATACAGTCACACTGGGCATTAAGGCTTCAACACATGAATTTTGGGGGACACAATTCAGTCCATAGAAATGACATTCTCTCCTAAGCAGAGGTCTAACTATGTGGTGGAATTAATCAATATGTTCCACTTAGCAAAACCTTCACACATTTACTGGAAGAAGAGAAAAGAAGTTCTCAAATATCTGTGTGGGGAGGGAGAGCATTCTTCATAAATTCTCTACTTGAAGTATTTTTCTTTATATGTCACTACTATGAAGGACAAATATGAAATGAACTTCTAGATAAAGCAGCACAACAGAAGGATCCAAATATTTGTTTCAAGTCAAGTATCTCGCTGAAGCCAGAGAAGGATCTCAAAACAAAATTTGTATTTTCCAATGGATCCCTAGGTCCTTACTTTGTGGATGGTAAGCAATCCATGGGCTAAAGGCAAAGCATAAGCCTGGTATCTTGTTTGAGTCTTCCATAGTATTGCAGTAAAGATGACATGTCTCTCCCTCTCAAGACATGTATAGAAGGCTAAAAACTCATTTTTTTTAAGACTGACCTTCAGGACACTGTCTTCTTAGGCTTTGAAAGATACAGGACTGGCTACAACATAAACCCCAAAAAGGGCATTGTAAAATCCCCCAGCATCCTGGTCTCTCACAGGTCTTCCAGGTGACAGATCCACGAGTATCTGTGCGACCTATAAGAAGGTAAGACTCTCTCACCTTCTTTTAACTGCCTGAGAGTCTCTCCCTTACCTGAGAAATGGGTGCCAGGAGTTCTGCCACAAATGTTCTATGAGCAGGCCTATGCGGTTTAACACTCACAGTCTTCATCTTAAGTTATCCCTGTTGGGATTTGGGGGGAATGGAATCCAGAGTAGGTTTTCCAGAAACCTGACATCTTGTAGAATCTCATTCTGCTCTGATTATTCTTATATTCTGTGACCCCATCAGCATTTACATATTTAGTTTAAAATGGGTTATTTTGGCATTTCGTTAGTGGCCCCATAACTATTCACTCATCCATCTATTTCTTAGCAAATCATTTATCAAAGGTAATTACTGTGAGCTCTACCTGGTACCAGGCAAATATAGGATATAGGGATGAACCAAAGAGACTGAGCCTCTGTCTTCAAGGAGGCTACTGAATTGTAGATGCCCTGCCTCCAGCTAGCATTGAAAGCAGCAAAAAGGTCTCTGGAGTCTTTTGTATTTCCCCACAGTGGCCGAGGCAGGGTTGTGCTCACAGCAGGTGCTCAATAAATAACTGGTGAGTCATGAACCAGATGTTCAGGGTCAGCTTTGTTGCCTCAGTAGCTACTGATTTATGACTCCATATGGTGACCTTCTCTAACCTCACTTGCTTTCTATCCCAAGGCTGGATCCTTCTTCCCTCTGCACCTATTCGTCTATTTCTAAGAGCACAAAACATTCTCCCTTTCCCCTTATCTCTCTCTTATCCTTCATATCCAAAGTAGAACAGAAAAAGTGAAGGAGGTGTCTTCCTCTGTTGGTGCAGGCTACCAGACAGACTGGTTGGGCTGTTTCTCCAAATGAAATACAAAGTTAAAACCATTCTCAATCACATTAACCATTGTCAGGAAGAAGCTGATTAGTTACAAAGCATGATAATGCAGAGAAAATTCTAATTAAGAGAAATGAGGGAATCTAACACATATCATCAGTCATTGTACTGTCATCCTTACTCACATAACAAGAGGTGGTTTTTTGTGCCAAGAATCTGGCTATCGCTTTTGAAAGAGAACTATTTATAATTAGAGTTGTGTTGAATATTTAAAAGTTGCAAAATTACCATGTCTCTGGGGGAAAATGTCTGTGGAACCATGCAACAGCAAATCCAGAAAGATTTCTGATGCATTTAGGAGCTTCCAATTTTGTATTAAACAAGGAAAATGGGCCATAGCAATTAAAAGCAACATACATTTTATAGAGCTATCCAGCTAATTAATTGTCATTGCAAAAATGCTACTGAGCTTATAGAGTGATGATGAACATCACATTTAACGATTATTCAGTAAATTGAAATTTGAGGTTCATTTTTTTTCTTTTTTGCAGATTTTAGAGACTACTTAACAAATCCTTCTTTGTCCAGTGCCATTTATGTAGCACCTCTATCCATCCACAACACAAGAGAAAAAACACCAGAAATAAAGCTATAAATACCAAAATAGCTATTATAAAGCTTATGTGCTTTTATTCACTGGGAAGCCCTCAGAGCCTCACTGAGACACTGATTTTTTTAACATATTATAAAAAATTTGAAACTATAGGAAAGTAGAGAGAATGGTATAATGACTCAACTCTTTATGCATCACACAGACAGAACAAATATCAACTCATGGCTAATCCAATCTCATCTCTACCCTAGCTACCCACCACCCCCCCCAGCCAGATTAGTTTGATGCATATGCAAGATATAAAATTTCATTTGTCAATATCCCAGTTTGTACCACTAAAATATATGGGCTGTTAACCCCTCTCCCAAAGAAAATGACAATTACACCTAAAATAATTAATACTCTCTTAGTAACAGCTAATTTTCTACTCATTATGAACATAATTGTATTAAGCTTGTGTATGTGGCTTTATTTCCTTCAATAAACTTGGAGCAGCAAATCAGATGGCAGGGGGATGGAGATGGGAAGGGAAGATGAAAAATTTAATTACTTTAAGCCTTAATTGTTTCAAAAATAAATATGGTTGGGGCGCCTGGGTGGCTCAGTTCTTTGAGCATCTGACTCTTCATTTTGGCTCAGGTCATGATACCAGGGTTGTGGATCGAGCCCGTCATTGGGGTCAGCACTGAGCATGGAACCTGCTTAAGTATCTCTCTCTCTCTCTCTCTCTCTCTCATCCTCTGCCCGTTTCTCTCACTTTCTTTCTTTCTAAAACAAAACAAACAAAAACAAACAAACAAACAAAAGGGGCACCTGAGTAGCTCAGTTGGTTAAGCATCTGACTCTTGATTTTGGCTCAGGTCATGACCCCATGGTTTGTGAATTCAAGCCCCAATTGGGCTCTGCCCTGACAGTGTGGAGCCTGCTTGGGATTCTCTTTTTCTTCCTCTCTCTCTGCCCCTCCCCTGCTGGTTCTCTCTCTCTCTCTCTCTCTCTCTCTCTCTCTCTGTCTCTCTTTCAAAATAAATAAACTTAAAAAAATAAATATGGCTGATAAAATAGTTAAATTAGAGATGATGTAATATATATGAAGAATCCAATATAGTGCCTTGCACATACTTAAGGGTTTAGTGCCAGCTATTATACCTAAAATGTTTAAAGTAAAAATATTATTGGAGCACCTAGGTGGCTCAGTCAGGTGATTCAGTCAGTTGAGTGGCCAACTCTTGATTTCAGCTCAGGTCATGATCCCAGGGTTGTGAGAATGAGCCCCAGGTCAGGCTCCACAGCTGAGCGTGGAGCCTACTTGGGATTCTCTCTCTTTTCCCCACTGCCCCTATCCCACACTTGCTCTCTGTCTCTCTGTCTCTCTGTCTCTCTCTCTCTCTCTCTCTCTCACACACACACACACACACACACACACACACAAATTTAAATAAATAAATAAATAAATAAATAAATAAATAAAATATTTTCAGCAGTATAAGAAATAAATTCTCTGGAAATTTACTTAGGCGGCTCATAAGTGACCACCTTGCTTTTAAACTAGTAAAGTTTATTTTTTGAACATATTTTATGTAACTTAGCTTTTGACACCACCATTGAGCACACACTCCTGGAAACAGTCTCTTCTCTTGGCTTCTGTGATGCCAAGAAAACCTTTCTGGATGCTCCTCCTTAATCTTCATAGAGGGCAGCTTCTTCAAAGCCTAGTTCTAATTCTAAGTTGCTTTTTTCCCCATCTTCATTCTCACTAGTTTTTTACTTAACAATTTCCATGGCTAAAAACACCAGTGATATGCTCGCAACTCAACCAAGATCTTACTTCTCAGCTCTAGAATTTATAACCAGCTCCCTAACAGACATCTTCACCTGAATATTCCACAGTATTTCATGAACCTGTCCATAACTGAGTTCCTACATATCTCTGTTTTAGATATCTATTGTTATATAATGAATCATATTTATAAAATATATACAAATAAATATATAATATATATTATATATAATATAATATACAATGTGTATATATACATTAGATATAATATAATGAATCCAAACTTAATGGTTTAAAACAGAAAATTATGTTTTCTCATGATTCTGTAGGTTATCTGGATGATTATTCTACTCCATGTGAGATACCTAGGGTGCTAAGAAGTCTGGAAGTTCCAAAACTTACATGGCTGGCAGCTGACGCTGGATGCTGCTGGGAAGCCAGCTGGGGTGATGAGCCACAGTATGGTTCTCCTCCCATGAGATTTTTCCATGTAGCTGCTTGGATTTCCTTATAGATGGCAATTGGATTCCAAGAAGGAGCATTCCAAGAGATTAAGGCAGGAGCTGTAGTTCTCTGGAGGTCCAGTTTCAGAAGCTATACACTATCACTTCACTTTCACTATGTTCTATTAGAACAAAGCAAGTCAAGGCACCAGCCCAGATTCAGGGGGAGGGGAAATAAATCTTACCTATCAATGGAAGAATAGTAAAGTCACACTGCAAAAAAGCAAGCCAGATGGGAGATATTTTTGCAGCCATCTTTGGAAACAAAATTTACTACATTCTCTCTAATTGTGTTCTTCTTCCAGAATTCCCCTTTTCATAAGTGATATCACTACCCAGATGTTCCTACTATGATTACCCTCCTTTACTCTCATCATGTATGTTTCTTCAATCACTGAGTGTTGCCATTTTTTACCTCTAACTCTTACATATCTATTTCCTTCTTTCTATATTCATTGTCACAACTTAGTCCAAACCACCACCATCCCCTGTCTGGAATCCTGAAATAGACTCTCAATGGTCACTCCATTGGCTATCTTTAATCCATTTTTCCTAGAATGGAAAGAAAGATCAGTCCTCCCATTAAGACCTGTCAGCATCTTTTCACTGCTTTTGTAAAGTTCAGATCTTTAACCTAGTCAGCAAGGTCCTGCATGAACTATCCTGCACCTCCACAAACACATTCATTCTCTTATAGTGGTCTTATTGTATTTCCCAAATAAATCATAATCCTTCCTCTATCAGGGCCATACCCATGCTGTTGCCTTTATCTGAAGTGTCCTTCTTTCCCCTCTTGACTCAGCTAATTCACACATCTCTTTCATGCCACAGCTAAAACATCATTTCCTCAGGGAAGCTTGTTTCAACCATTTATATGAAGTTAAGTCACTGTATTATACACTCTCATAGTATGGAGTGCCATTAATTTGTAGTACCTATCATAACACAGTTAAAGAATTTTTTATTAAATTGTAGTCAGTTCAGGTCATTCACAGTACTTATGTTCTATAATGTAACCATGAACACTAAAGTAGCAAATACTAAAGCATGGGTACCAGGGGAAACACAGGATTAGGTTCCTACAGGTCTCTGGTCATTACATTTCCATCAACTGCTCAATACACAACCTTGTTTCATGTGTATATCTGTCTAAAGGTACCTCATTTAATATATATTGTTGATTCATTAGCACTGAAATCAGGGTCAACAGTACCATAATCATGATTGAAGGAAGCTTAGCTAATATGTTAAGGCACTTCATAGCATTCTTGTGCTTAGAAACACTAGACAGCACTTCAGCACTAAGCTTGGAAGCCATTTAAACAGAAAACTCACTAGCAAAAATACAAAAAATATAACAATAAATCCACCATGAAAAGGATACTTTTATATAGTATGCAAGCTGAAATAAGAAGGCAGAGTACTGTCTTACTTAACCTTGGCTGGGAACATGGGTATTGGGCAAATCAAATTCTTTGCTGCTCTGTGAATGTCTGCAAATGACCATGAAAATGTTATGAGTATTGATTTGGGGGTTATAAATAAATTTTAGTGAGTAGATGAATTTGCAAATATGGAATCTGGGAATAATGAGGGATCAGCTGTTCTAGTTAAATGAATGTTTCCCTTGCTAGATCATAAACTTCCTGAGAGTAGACATCCTGTTTGTCTTGTTCACTGTATCCCAGTGTGTCTGATACATGGTAGCTACAAAATAAATATGTGTCAAATTAATTAACTTATATTATTTTATTTTTTCTTTCAGAATATAAAAGTCAATTCTTAACGCCAACTGTCATATCAAGAAACAATAGAAGTGCTTGGCAATCATAGAAGGAATATATAAAGACCAAATGAGACGAGCTTATGTTAAAATTTGAGTAGGATTGGATACAAGACAAGTAGAGACTTCTAACTGGGCTGATGAGGAGGAGAAGCTGAATACGGGTGAAGATCAAGGGATGAAGGAGACTGACCAGGTATAGAACTGGCTGTTGGTAGAGTAGTTGACAATTCAAAGTGCAGATCCAAAACAGAACTTCTTTTGAAACTGTGCCTGAAACAAAGTAGTCCTCACAGAAGAGTAAGAGAATTAGTGAATAAATAATTGTGTGGGTAGATGTTTGAATGACTAAGGAAAATAGAAAACTTAGATGATCAAATTTAATAAGCATGATATAATGTCATTTGTCTAAGTGGCATCACATTTCTTCAGTCACATGTGCAGTAGAAAAATCATTTTGGGTGCAAATTATATTCATGAGAGAACTGCAGGCAGTGGTCTTGAGTTATTTGTGTTATGATTCAGCTCCTGGGAGAAGGAGATAGTATGATTTCAGCAAGGTACCAAAGTATGACTGAGTAAGTTGTATCCTAAAGAAGTTGCAGTTATAGTAAAGAACTGTGTGATTAGAAAAGGAAATCAAAGCAAACTTATAGACATAATCTTGGGCCACCACAGGGAGAGCATGCTAAGCCTAGGTAGACCTGTACTCTCAGGTTGAACAGATTCCAAATTCAAAGCAACAAGTCTAATTCCAAAGCCTACTCTTGGCTTGGGCTAATATCATACCACTTACTCTCACAGGGGTTGAGTGAGCTGAGCCTGCAGTGGGACCCGTAGGTGATCTCAGCCAAAAGGGACTGGTGAAAAAACAGCTTTACTATTTTGAAATATTCCAGAGTATTAACTGAACAAAAGATGGAAGGATTGACTTTGAAAGATTTAGAAGACACATTTATTTCAACCAAGATTTATTGAACACCCATTAGGTACCAAAAATAGCGATGTGAAATTGAGGAAAGATCAATGCAAGATGAATGTGTCCTTCACCAAGTGTGTAAAACTTCAGGATGCAATAAATAGTCAATTATGTTAATTTCTTAAGACAGTCCAAAAGACTAAAAAGGCTAATGATTTTCTAATTAGCATCCACAGGACTATTGCACAGAAAATCATTTCAAGATATACTAATGGTCCTTGAGAAATAGAAAATGAATGAGGAAAATGCTTTGAATGAAAGCTCAGTCAAAATAAAGAAACTTACAGATTCTAAAATGTTCCATGGGATTCCATTTGCATGCATATGCACAATGTAATCTATAGTTGTCCATATCTAGATTACATAGGTAAGCATACATACTTTTGTACCATAAGCATTGATAGACACCTGAAAAGTCCCAAGGAGAGACAACTGAACAATCTATGCTGGAGAGCTAAGTCTGATTTTTCTTATTCTTACTCAGTCTGGAAGTCTAGCCTCACACATGCTGATTTTGCTCCCCAAAGTAACACACTTGAAGAGAATATTACAATAACCTCATGGACTTTGTTTAAGATAACCAGTAGGATTTCTTAAGAAGTCCTTCTACTTCATCACTAAAATAATAGTACTTACATGAAGTCATTTGGTCTTTAGGAATAGGTCACGGCTTGAAAATACACATGAAGAATTGTATTTCAAGACAAAAGAAAGGATGGGGAACTGTGAGTTGCATTAGGGTGTTCAGTCTAATGCAAACCCTAAACAAAACAAACCAACCCTGATTTGTACTCCTTTGAGTCCATCTCTCAGCATATGTACATGGATTACATACCCTCTTTGGCGCGCGCACACACACACACACACACACCACATAGAATCTTGTATACCCACACTGTTTGATCTTAGGCTATGACCTGATTTTTACACTTTGGGAACTACCCAGAGGCTGACAAATGATCTGTTTGTGTGATTTCTTTCTCTCCCTGGTGGTAACTGTCTGTAAAATCACAAAAGACAGTCATTAAGCTTCTTCTCCCCTCCTCTCTTCATCTCAAGACATTTAGCTTCCTTTCCTGTCAAGATCTTTCCTGTTTTTTTTCTATGACTATCTCCCAAACCCATTTCTCCAGTTACTAATATCCACTGTAAATCTAAAATGTCTACCAAGACAACAAACATTACTAGAAATAAAAGATTCTAGTCAAGACCTTGTAGACCTCAAGTACTGTTGACCCTGGAACAATAAGGGTTTGAAGTGTGAAAATCCACTTAATATATGGAAATTTTCAATAAATACATACAGTACTATAAATGCATTTTTTCCTTATGATTTTGTTAACATTTTCTTTTCTCTAGCTTGCTTTGTGGTAAGAATATAGCATAAAATACATATAACATACAAAATAGGTATTAATCAACTGTTCATCCTTTAGACTTGTGGTAAACAGTAGGCAATTGGAGGTTAAGTTTTGGGGCAGTCAAAAATTATACACAGATTTTCAACTGCACAGAGGGTCAGCTCCCCTAACTACCACATTGTTCAAGGGTCACTTGATCTTAGGGAGGTGTGAGCAGAAGATCACCAATGGTTGATGAAGTGAAAACTTTGGGTAACTTCTTCACATCTCCTGCCCTTACTTTGTCAGTGCACATTGCCTGCCTTCCAAATGCCAACAATGAGAGCACTCTCCTATCTCTTGAGCACTCTGACATCCAAGTGACAGGCCAGGAAATTAATGCACAACTGAAATAGTCTTCAAGTAATGTTTCACCAGAGTTGGTTTATAATTACCCAGTTCCTTGGCCTGTTGGGTAACAAAACTCTGGAGTATGTATCCTTCCCTGGCCTCCAGAGTTTTCCCAACAGGATTAAACTTCAGTAGCCATAGTAAATAAGGCTTGATCAATATTCTTCTTTATTGTCCACCTTCCCTTTACTGTCTTACTTCCCCAATCCCTACTGGGGTTCTCTTTACACCCAAAATAAACTTCTTATATCATATCCTGTCCAGGGTTTGTTATGTGGATCCCAAAGTAAGAAAGTAGGCAATATCAGTAACATAGGGGTGATAATATGTACAAAATTTGGTTATTTCAAAATTGTTCTGGCAGAGAAGGCACATAGAAGATTCAGTATAAAGTGTTCAGTGACAATGACATTCTAAAGATCCAAGTGAAAATGCCTGTGGTGGGGAGGGGTTCCATCAGAATATATTAAAGAGCATTAAGAGAAAGAATGGTGAAGACAGTTCACAAGGCTGCTGAAAATGAGAAATGTTCAGGGGAAATCTTGTAAAATACCATAAAATTAAATGATCCACTCTTCAAAGCACTTGAAAAGCAAAGTTTTTAAAAAGAACTAACCTGGAGTACAAGGTTAGAAAGAACAGGAAGGTCTAATGAACAGTTCTAATTAGCATTTTTCCTAGATGGTATTATAAAGGAAAAATTAAGGTATAGGTTTGGTGAAATACAAGCTGATGTTGATTAACCCCAACATACCTTTGCTCACCTCTAATAATACCCCCATCTTATTAAATGGGCCACAACTATTCTGTTGCTGGTAATTAGGTTCAGAGTGTGTGTCACAATTGTAATGGATTATTGATTGCCTTTTAAAGAACTTCATAGCTCCTCAGGCTTAGAATCCATTAATGAATGCCGGAGCTGATAAAGTTGAGTTTAATTACATACTGTATGTCTTGTTAGACATAAAACTTGTTCTTATTATTATTATTTTTTTGCTCAGTTGAAATTTTATTTTAAGTCTTCACAAAATACATGTGTCTTAGCTGTACTTATTCTTCAGAAGCCATGGCATCAATGAAAGTTTAATTTGGAAAAAAATTTAGCACATTTTTCTTCATGATTTCTTATTTTATGCAGTAGCGAAGCTGTATTTGTGCCCGACTGGGTATTTGCAGGGAGATCTGAAATCTATTTAGGTATTCTCCATCATGAGGTGCTGCCTTCTTTTTTCCTCAGCTTCCTGCTACAGTCCCATGCCTGGTCACTGCTCTGCTTGAGAAGGCGTAGATCATCCCTTCCTTAGAAGAGGCAGCAGTGTGAATGAATGGCACAGGGATCAGGCTGGCCACAGACTCATGAGCTTGGACAGAAATGAAGCAAACTTTTAACCCCAGGCTCCTAATCTTATCCTGTTCCAAGTAAGGAGTTATCTGTTTGAAGAACATTCTCAAGGCCTCTTTTATGGGTCAGTGGGCTTGATGTGAAGCCCCAAGTATTATATGAAACACATTTACAAAGGAAAATACCACTGCATCTTATCATTATTTATGAGAATATGGTAAAAAGGGAAATGGCTGTTTGAGCTGGAAGCTCCACTCTCCCTAGTTTTCAAAACACGGATCAGGTCTTTTCTTCCATTAAATGTTCCTGGTCTACACAAAAATTTCTCTCTCCACTGGGGGCTCCTGGGTGGCTCAGTTGGTTAAGCGTCTACCTTCAGCTCAGGTCATGATCTTGTAGTTCCTGAGTTTGAGCCCTGCATTGGGCTCTTTTTTGACAGCTTGGAGCCTGGAGCCAGCTTTGGATCCTGTGTCTCCCTCTCTCTTTGTCCCTCCCCCACTCACGTTCTGTCTCTCCGTCTCTCTGTCTCTCTCAAAAATAAACAAAAAATTTTTTTTAAAAATTTCTCTCTCCCCTAAACTAAAATCTCTTATTTTGTTTCTATCTTACATTTGGAAATGAACAATGCATTATGAGAGCTTCTAAATGTCAAGTTTCTTGGGGCCAGGGATAACTTCTACTTTAAGCTTCCAACTGAGGCTGATCCCATTATTCCTGCTCAGGGGGTTGAGCCTTATTTGGACGTCAAAGGTCCAAATCCCCTTTTTGATCCCCTTTTTGGAGTAAGGCATGGAGTAGGGTGGAGAGAGAATATCAACAGAGAAATACTTTAAAAACATAGGACAACCTGTAAACACCCTACAATATATGAGAATCTCACCAGTAAAATCCTAATGGCTGATTTTCAACTGCTTCAGAAAGCAACTCCCCTTGTAGAATATTTCCCAAGCCAAAGGTAAAAAGAAAAGCATGGGGATGAATGGATTAAAAAGATCACACACACACACACACACACACACACACACACACACACACAAATACTACTTATCCATAAAAAAGAATGAAATATTCCATTTGCAACAACATAAATGGACCTTGAAGGAATTATGCTAACTGAAATAAGTCAAACCAAGAAAGACATACTGTGTGATTTCGCTTATATGCAGAATCTAAAAAACAAAACAAAACAAACAAAATAAAACAGTAACAGACTTATATATAGAGATAACAAACTGGTGGTTGGCAGACGGGAGAGTGTTAGGGGGACTAGAGAAATAAGTGGAAGGGGTTAAGAAATACAAATTTCTAGTAATAAAATAAATAAGTCAAGTAGATATAATGTATGGCACAGGGAATATAGTCAACAGCATTGTAATAACTTTGTACACTAACAAAGGGTAACTAGCACTATTGGGGTGATCACTTTATAATATACAAACATTTCAAATCAATATGTTATATACCTGAAACTAATATAATATATCCATTATAATTCAATTTTAAGAAGAAAAAAAGACTGAAAATCTAATCAAAGTTTGACTACAAAAGAAAGCAGTAGCTTAATCAATGGGATTAGCATATCTGAAGAAAGAACACCTCAATAGAAATGGGGGGTGGTACATAGAATATAAAAAAGGGGAAAGATTTGGGTAGTATGCATCCAGGCCTGTGGAAATGCAGTGCCCTCCACTAATCTGTTTTCATACAGTCATTTTAAGGTTAGAAGGGGCATCCTTTGAGACTATCACCCTAAGACAAAGAGAAGGTAGAGGTCATATGTCCCAAATTTTCTAGAGAGGAAATAGATATAACTGTCAGGAACATAAGAAAAAGAGTCAGAAATTTAAGAAATCATCTAGGTAAATTGTGGTCCATAAATCAACATTCTATCTAAAGTTCAATAACTGAAAAATTGTAAAAAGTTGTTACCAATATAGAAAACAAATAAATATTATTATTTCAGAAGAATAAAACCTATATGCAGTTCTACTACTGAGTCATGTACACATACATCCCCTACTGGATCTAAACATTGTGGTCAACCCCATATTCTCCTAGGATTTTGATTCTAAGTTCAAAAGCAACTTTGGGAATGTGATTTAACTTCCTACAGTGGGTGTGCTTCTAGGTGTAGTGCATTTAAGGTGGTTTTTCTCCTAACTAACTCTTCTTTGGACTTCATGAAATATAACTTCCTCCAGAATGCCTTCTCCTGGCCCATCATATAACATCTCCTACACTTCCCTTATAACACTCAGTGTACATAAAATTACAGGCTTACAGTCTTACTTCCACCACATTGTAATCTCCTTGAGGCCAGGGTTTTTTTAAACAAGCTGGGAAGGTAGGGAGGGGGCTGCTAGATTTTCTGTGCTAAAACTGGGAAAGTCACAGAAACTAAGGTAGGACAACAATTTGATCATTCTATTGGGCATTGCTGTTTTTGGAACACCTAGCAAATCTATAAAATATTTTCTGAACATGTGCATAAGGATAAAACATGAGAAGAACATAATATATAATTGTGTGCATACTATTACATCCCTGAAATACACTGAAAATATAAGTAGTTACTGTGGTGCCATGATAAGGTCATGGTTTCATTTTATTAGGGAATTTTTACATTAAAAACTGTTTTTATAGATTTTAAATTGATGTAATACTGGTTCTTTTGAATTCCAAATCCTATCCTACTTCCCCCTGAAACTTTTCCAGAGCCTTCTGGAAAGAAATAATTTTTCCCTCTCTAAATTCTTTCACAATTGTTCCCATGACACTTATTTATCAGATTCCATTTTAATGACTTGTCATCACCACCCCCACCTCTACCAACCTTGTGTCCTAACTGCTTAGCAAGAATTGGTTCTATGCTCCTGGAGGACAGCCATTATGTTTTCTATTGCTTTGAGGGCCTTCTCCAGTGCCCTATAACCTCTCTGCCAAACTACCCCTACCATTTCTGCCTGGGGAAGCCTACACTCCATAATCTAGAAAGCTGCAACCCACAGCCAGCTGATCCGGCCATCATGTGAAACTCAGACTCTCTCTGAAGTACAGAGAAATTCTCATGGAAATGGCTGGGCCATTCCTTCTCTATAATTCGCTCCCTTAAAAGTCTTTATTGGCCCCAGGACGGCCATTGTGAGCAGAGACTCTATAAATCAGTCAGCCAGAGATATTCTGCGTGGAGATTGAACACCAACCCCGCTCTGCAGTTCACTTATGCTTCTGTTCTGCCCAGAAGCAAGAAGCAGTTTGCTTTGCTGGATGGGGTGGGAGAGAAGCAGGGTGCAGCCAGGAGGGAGAGAGCAGCAGGTGTTTTTAGAGGCAAGAAGAAATCTCGTTGAAGAAATACACTGCCATGTCTAACGTGATACCAGTTGTAAGATTTAGACTAATAAAGTTCTGGAAGCTAACTCAAGAGTTCAAAGCATGGAACCAAAGTTTAAGAGGCCTTTGAAAATACCTGTTTTTCATGACCATATGTAAAATTAGTAGAGATGAGATATTGGCCACAGAAGGACACCATTTACACCTGCTACACCAATGTGTCTCTTCCACAGCTAGGTAGAGCTCTGGAAGCTGGCCAGAAAGGTTTAAATGAGAAAAGAAGATAATCTCCCCCCCCAAAAAATGTGCATCCTTCAAATCACTGGAAAGGGAGTCCAAAAAAGATCAAGCTACTGCTCTTGAACCTGAAGGCAGAGAAAAATGGAAAGGTAATTTAAAGAGAGAAGATCTCTAACAAATTCTACATTATGCCTGTTCTTATGAGAAGGAAAAATCCCTCTCTCTTGAGTAGTCAATGCAGTGCTAAATTCATGTTCATTTATTGGGAATAAATGAAAGAGCAAGAAAATCATTTTCAAAACACTGTGGAAGGCACGTTGCTCTCAAACTTACTACCTTGCTATACACTAAATTTTTCATCCCTTCATTTCTTCTTTTTTCTTCCCTTCATTCCTAAGTGCGCTCTGCGTATTTCGGGGGAAGACTCAAGCAGTAACAAAAGGCCCACCTGTCATGCTGGGGACAGAGGACACATTGGGTTTACTGGAATTATGGCCAGAGGAACGCCAATCATTTGTTCAAACATCTAATCACTTTATCTTGACATTCTGTGTAATTCTTATACTTCTAATCTACCTGACCCTCACACTGCATCTTCACAACATTGTGTAATTAATACCTCTAAACAAAAATTTTTTCACTACCCTGTCCTTGTAATTTCCTAAAAAGCTCTTGGCTTATTCCTCAATCTTAGCTAAATTAATATACTCTGAAAGCAAAGTCATATGTAGAGGACGGAAACAATTACTGATAACATACCCAAGAATAAGAGAACAGAGAGGGGTAACCCTATCCTATTGTGTTACTGGATGTGATTTATAATGCTATAGCATGAATATACTGTTAAAAAAAAACAAATGCAAATGATTTATAAAACTGTATTTCTGAGGTAATTTGGTTTTTTCCCCTAGCTGGATTTTGCTTTGTCTATATGAAGTGGAAGCATTTTGCTTTTATATTTTGATTTTATCTGTTACAGCAAATATAAAGAGGGACGCATTCTGTATATACTATAATGGTGTATACATACCACCAGAAATTTGTCTAAATCCCTAGAATGTACAACACTAAGAGTAAACCATGGACCGTAGGTGATTATGATGTATCAGTATAGGTTCATGAATTGTAACTAATGTGTCACTGTGGTGTTGGCTGTTGATAGTGGGGGAAGCAGTGCATATGTGGGAGTAGGGGGTGTAAAGGAAATATCTATACCTTCTGCTCAATTTTGCTATGAACCTA
Source organism: Felis catus (assembly GCF_018350175.1). Taxonomy (NCBI): domain Eukaryota; kingdom Metazoa; phylum Chordata; class Mammalia; order Carnivora; family Felidae; genus Felis; species Felis catus. The sequence goes on from NC_058369.1 coordinate 45,530,671, forward strand.
AATCTCATTTAAAAAATAAAATCCATTAAAATAAAAATGAGAAAAGAAAAAGGGGAGGGGATGGGACGCAGTAGTGAGAGTGAATTCTATGGAATGTTCTGTGCACTCTCTGGAATGTCCTCTGTGTCATTTGGCCTACCCAACACAACACCAACAGGGAGCTTCCCTATGGTTCTTACCTGCAAGGCTTTGGTTTGCTCCCACCTGTGGAATCACTGTACTCATTGTCCTGATGCTTAGAGGCAGGGTCTCTGATTACCTTGTAAGAGTCATTGAGAGCTCTGAGAAAGAACATCCCCAACCAAGAATCTCTTGGTGAGATCTGGGTCCTACTTCATCTCTAGCACTAGTGGGACCGAGACTGAGTAAATCACTTAGCCACTGTTTCTTTCTGGCAAAGGAAAAGATCGGATTAGATCACATTTTACCAAGATGTTTTAGTTGTTCCTTAAGAAACACTTGTTTTACAGTGGTCTTTTTAAAGGAGGAACTTCTCAAGAACATGTATACATTAAAATAAAGAATTAATCTCATGAGCAATTTACAGCATGCAGCATTTCCTAAATTCAGTGGACCATGTAGCATCTTATTTATTACATCTCACAGGACTGAGTCCATCTTACAGGACTGAGACTCAGGGGAAAACTCTCTGAAATGTACTGAATCCTATTTCTAGGGTGTCTCATAGCCCTAATAGAGGAATTGGCTACTTTCATGTCGTCATTTAATCCATGCCTTTTATTTTTTACTTTAAATCGTGCAACAACATATTTTTATTATGTGTGGTATTTTTCAATTATTTCTTCATCCTCTCCATACACAGGCAAAAAATAAGTGTACTGTTTAACATATTGGAACTTGCAAACCTGATTATTTCCTACATAAGGTAAATTATTCCTAAGTCATGCTTAGCCAACAGGCCAATTTATCTGCTGACCTCCAGGAGCACAAGGATGAAAAAGGTAGACAGACTATCCCCTACTGAACTCTCCTTCATTGTCATTCAATAACTTCTCCAAGCCCAGAACAATAGCACATTTCTTGCCAAAAATCATAAAATGTCCAGAAAAAAACCCTTTTATCATCATCACCTTCTGCCGCAGAAATCTGAGAAACATTTTTCTTAAATATCGCCAAAAATGTGTTGGTACACAAAAGGAAATATCATGGAAAGCAAGATTCTGGTCACCCTTAAAAATGAATTAGGCTAGGATTCCCTTGCAGATAATCTTCCAAAAGGTTACATTGTTCTCAGGCTGGACAACCTGAGCCTTGTGATCTCATCTGCTACCCTCCTGTGCGGTGGCTCGGGGAGGAGCCTCATGCCTTACTTTATAATTTTTTTCACGTAGTTGTGTCTAGTGTTCCCAGTTGGATCATGAACCATTTGTCATGTGTGTCTTTGTGTTTTCACAGATAGGAAAATGGGAGTGCAGTAAATGCTTTTTGAATCTGTTCTTACTTCTTGTTTCTGCGAGTGTTTGCATTGTTATCATCCACCTACCTCTCCCCCTAAATGACAAATCCATCTGTCATCTTCACCTGTATAAACTCTACATATGACCTAATATCCACTTCTGATGGTGCCTATTTTACTAAGTCTTTTCCAATCTAAACTCCAAAGCTTTGTGCCTTCATTATGATATCGCCATATCTCATTTCCCCTGTCGATATCTGAACAGTTTTCTTGTTTCTTGGCTAAATCATACACTCCTTGGAGACAGAGAGAGTCTCTTACTCATCTGTATTCTCACATGCTACTCGTTCAGTTTGTTGACATGAATTGGACATGAGTCTGTACCAGTGGCTGCTGTGTAACAAACCACCCCAAAACTTAGTGTTCAACACAACTAGCATTTTTTTAGCTTATGTACTAGGGTCAGCTGGGATGGTTTTCCTAGTGTCTGCGGGGCTCACTCTCGCAACTGTAGTCAACTGCTGGTCAGCTAGGCAACTGTGCTTCTAGGGATGGCAGGCTGTTGGCTGGTGCAATACAGGCCACAAGGCTACATGTCTCTCATTTTCCAGCAAGCCAACCAAGGCTTATTCATTTGACAGCTACCAGGTGTCAGGGTTCTGAGACAACAAAGGAATGGAGGGTGCCAGACTCTTTGAGCCCTAGACTTGGAATGGTCATTTGGTCACTTCGGCCACATTATATTGCCCAAAGAAGGTCACAAGCCAGTCTAAATTCAAGGGGTGGAGAAATGGACTCTACCTCAGTGGGAGAAGCTGCAAAGTCACATTACCAAAGCAATGCATAGAGGGAATTATAGCCACTGTGCCATCTACCAGACAGTTTCTCCTTTCTGCAAGTCTAAAACTGTTGCACATACTCACCTGCCTTGCTCAGCCACTGCCGCTCATGTTCTCTCTCATGAGGCACCAAGTCATACACATTTCTTAAAGTCTAGGTTGCTGCTGAAAATATGTACCATGTATGGAAATTTGAGGACATGTGAAATAGAAACAATCATTAGTCCTCTAGAATCCAGAGTCTAGATGGACATATACTTGAAATGTCCAACTCATCTCTCTTTGTTTTGTTCCATTGCACATGACTTAGAATTTGGGAATCATAAACTATTAAAGCCAAGAATAAACTTTAAGGTCATCTAGTCTAGGGGTGCAAACTGAAATGCCTTCAGGGACCAAATAAGGTAAATGAATACAACTCAGTTTAAATCCAGATAGATTGGAGGAGACTTTAAGAGACTGGTAGGAAACTATCTTAGCTAAAGAAATTAAAATTCTTGCTTTAAGGGGCACCTGGGTGGCTCAGTCAGTTAAGCATCCAGATTTGGCTCAGGTCATGATCTCACAGTCTGTGAGCTTGAGCCCTGTATCAGGCTCTTTGCTGACATCTCAGAGCCTGGAATCCTCTTCGAATTCTGTGTCTCCTTCTCTATCTGTACTTTTCCTGCTCACACTCTCTCTGTCTCTCTCTCAAAAATAAATAAACGTTAAAAAATATTTTAAAATTCTTGCTTTAAAAAAAGGAAATAAAAATAAATAAATAAAATACATGTGCACACTGAATTCAGACCCCAGGTCTCCATGTTGTCATATCGGATACTAGACCAACCCTCACTTTACAGATGGGAAAGCCAAGGCCCAGAGAAGTTAAAACATTTTTCTCAAGGTGGCCCAGCTAGGGAGCAGCAAAATGAGGCTGGACCCCGGGCAGGTCTCCTGTGACTTGGCACCGCCTAGAGTGTACTTTTGAAAGTTTCCATCCTGATGGGAGAGCTATATTCAATCTCTTCACAAACAGTTGTCTCATGGGTTTTGTCAGAATAGAAAACCTCTCCTGGAAAACAGCTGTCTCGTGGGAGTGACTGCCTCGGTCAGGTTTATGAAAGGAACAATTTGATTTGTGGCACTCACCCGTGGGAGCCCAGTTGTGCCTGCTGCTTCCTCATTGCAGTCAGGAGGCTGAAGCGAGGCAGACAGAGACTGCTGTGCTGATAAACGCCCCAGCCTGGGCATGAGCTGTGTTTCCAGACAACCGAGAAGACATATCTGACTTGACCTTCTGGCCCAACAGAAGATACTGCCTGGCAGAAGTGAAGTGGCAACACATGACAAGGAAGGAGAGAGATGCCATAAGACCCAAGTCACCCATGACTAGGAACTGATGTTTTACCTGTTTTTCTCTTGATCCTGCTGGTCTCTTTATTTTCCAATTTTCAAATGTGCTGGTTTTCTCATCCTTGGCCCTGATGGAGAAAGGGTTGTTATTTTCAGGAAAGAAAAGGAGATTAAGCCAGTGTGGGAAGAGTGAGGAAGGGTTTGTAAATCAAAGGAAAATGTTTCAACAGAAAATCACAACCCAAGCGTCTTAGTCTATTCGGGCTGCTAAAACAGAACCCTAGACTGTGTCACTTAACAAACAAATCTATCTCTCACAGTTCTGGGGCTGCAAGTACAAGATCAGGGTACCAGCAAGGTCAGGGTCTGGTAACGACCCTCTTCTTGGTCGCAGACTGTCTTATCCTATGTCCTCACATGGTGGGAGGGGCAAAGGAACTCTCTGGGGCCTCATTTATAGGGACACTAATTCCATTCATGAGCACTCTACTTCATGATCTCATCACCCCCAAAGGCCCCACGTCCAAATACCATCATATTGGGGATTATGTCTTAACACACGAATTTGGGGGAGACACAAACATTCAGTCTTTAGCACCACATGTATGCCAAAGAGCAAACCACAATCTGGCCTGCAGTCTGGCTTCACAAGGAGTTCAGTGGCCTTGCTGTGACCCTCTTAGAAAGATCCCTCCAGGCATCTGTCCATGACAGTCACAGCAGAGATGCCCTTGGTCTAAGCTTGCATGTCCCCTCAAAGTTGGCATCTCTGCTCTTGTCCCTGGAGACTTCTCAGTAGATACTTGTTGATAAAATTGATAGATGAGATAAGAAATTGCTTTATTTTCCAGCATAAAAAACACAAACACAAAAAAGTTTGATTACAACACATGGAGGTAGTGATTAAAATATTGGACACTGGTTACATAAAATAGAATAGAAATAGAAAAAAATGAGCCATTTAGGAGTAGATTTTACTTAATTTATTTTAGAGGGAGAGAGAACACACAAGTGAGGAAGAGGGGCAGTGGGAGACAGAATCTTAATCAGTCTCCATTGAGCACAGAGTCCGACGTGAGGCTTGATTCCACAACCCTGGGATCAAGAGTTGGATGCTCAACTGACTAAGCCATCCAGGTGTTTCAGAAGTGAATTTTAAAAATCAAACTTTTATTAGCACAGACAGGCAGTCAACTCCTTTTATTCCAGCTCAGCACAATCAGGACACTGGGCAGAACTTCCAAGCCTGTTCCTTCTAAAGAGCTTTACCATCTTTTTTCAAGAACAAATGAAAATGCTAGCTTAAATGTCTATGGTGTATCTGAGCTAATTATAGAAAGAAAGATTAAGAAGGCAAAAAAAAAATAAGGATAGGTATTGCCTCTGAATATTTTCATAAATATGTACAGCCAGGAAGTATCAGTTCCAATTTCTACCCTTGGGTTGCACAGCATCCATTTACTACCATATTATAAAAGCTTTTACAATGTGACATTTTGATACACATCAAATGAAAAACAGAAATATGCTGTACAGGTGGTTAGGAAGCGTAAGCTCTGTTCTGGATCTGTTAAGAATTGGATCTGTGATCTGCTCAGCCCTAGGCTTCCTCATTTGTAAAATGAGAAATTTGAATACAAATTTATGAAATTTATTTCAGTTTGATAGTTCCATTGTCATTGATTTTGACATGAGGTTTATCCAGTCACTCATTCATTTATTCATTTTTTCCCATTCATTCAGCATATTTCATTGAGTCCTATTCCATAAGCAGCATTGTACTGGTAACCAAGTATAAAGTAGTAAGCAGTAAAAACAAACTCCCTGTCCTCAGAGAACTTTAGTTCTACACAGTGAGACAGATGATAGGAAAACAAGAAAGGAAGCAAGATAACTTCAGATTTGTTTGAGGGATGATCCCCAGGATAAGGGAAAGGATCCAAGTATATGTTAGAGAGAAACTGGGGTTGGGATTAGTGGGGAAGACCTATAACAAGTAGTCAAAAGTCCTGGGTGCAACTGGGCTATAGATTAAGTATGTGACATTAGCAAAGTCTCTTTCCCTCTGTATGCCTATTTCTTATCGCTACCACAATAAATTGCCATAAATTTATCAGCTTAAAACAACACAGATATATTACATTTCTGTAGGTCAGAAATCCAACATGGGTCTCATTGGGCTGAAATCAGGTATAGTGCTGCTTTTCTTTCTGGATGCTCTAGGGGACAAATTGTGTCTTTGCACAATTCAGATTGTTGGCAAAATTTAGTTTCCTGATTTTGCTGGACCAAGGTACCTATTGTCTTGCTACCTGTAATGGGAAGGCTACTCACAACTCCGTCAGGACTTACATTTTTGGCTGGTGGGTCCCTTCCTCCAGCTACAAAGCCAGGAACCAATCAATGGTGGTGTTCTCACACTGCAACTCTCCGACCTACTCTTCTGCCTTTCTCTTGTGTTCTTAAGGATTTGTGATTAGATTGAGCACGCCAGGATAACCCAGGATAATCTCCCCACCTCAAGGTCTTTAACTGTAGTCACATTTGTAAAGTCCCCTTTTCCATGTAAAGTAATATTTTCACAGGTTCTGAGGATTAGAACATGTGCACTCATGAGGGGCCATGATTTTGCCTACCTGAATACTCCAGTTAACTTATGAGTAAATGAAGACACTGAACCTAAGCTTTTTCAATTCCAAAATGCCATGTCTCCTTTTGCTTCTATGCTTTGCTCCTGTGTTTCTTTTCTATAACAACTCATGAGAAACTTTGCTAACAGCGAAGTCAAAATCTCTTGTTTGAAGACAGTGTTTATTTCATCTAGGACAAATAATGGAGAGTGAGTTATGATGTTGTGACTGTAACTACAAGGCAATCTCAAGGACAGAGTAGGAAGCATGCTTAGGAGTGATCCCTGAAATGGGTTGCTGAGCCTTCCCTCTGCTACATAGCTGCTTATGATCCTGCTGAATATAATAAAATAGAATCACTTCTGTTAGAGCCGCATTTTACCATCAGGCATGCGAGTCAACATGATGGACTGTTTAATGGTGTAGCTTAAGGGAAATGTATGTAAACCTTCCCTAAATATTCCTCTGAATATGTATCTCACATGTGGTGACCCAGTGCCATGTCCATTTCCTGAAAGGTGAGGCCACCACAGGCTTCATTGTGCCCAGAGAAGCATGTGCACATACATCTGGAAGAATGGAAATCCTACTTGACCCAGCCATACTTGGTGGCTTTACAACTCTGTTCTTAGGTATTCTAAGAATTCCAACACTTCTGGAAAGAAATGGGTATTTTCTACTATTATCTTCTTGTCTTTGCAGCATGACAGAAAACCACAACTAGTGGGGGTAGCAACAATAGGAACTCTGGTATAAAGGCTGGCAACCAAGGTGGGTGGAAAAGAATCTACACATTTATCTAAACCTTAGGTGGGCTTTCCCCAAACCAATGGTGGGTCATGATAAATCAGGGCTATAATCTCAGTGGCCTTCCTTGGTATTCACAACTTGCTTGGATGGAATTGGCTGGGAAGAGAACCACAGCCTAGAGGTAGGCTGATAAACTGTTCTATCAGGGACTAAAGCCTAGTGTTTGGGCCCCAAAACAGCATTTTGGATACAAGCCCTTGAGAGGCACAGTCATTTCCATAAGCTACCAGGTGAGTTTGACCATTTCAAAAATTCTTATTGTGCATCTCCGGTGCTCTTGCATTCTCACTCGCTCTCTCCATGCACACACACCAAGGAAAGGCCAAGTGAGGACATAAAGAGAAGGCACCATCTGCAAGCCAGGAAGAGAATCTTCATCAGAAACCAACCCTGCCAAACCGTGATTTGGGATTTCTGGCCACCAGAACTGAATAAAAGTTTTTGTGGGTTTACCATCAAGAAGTCCCTTCACTCAGAGAAGAGGATCAGTCTCCTGGCAAAGTGATTGATCTTCATTATCAAGGAGAAAATTGATGGCTGCTATGCCGTGCAATAAGGGAGACAATGTCTGGAACCAGAGGATTCACTGACTTTCAGTACTTTTTAGTGTCCCCTCAATAGTAGTGAATGGGACACAGCAGCAGTCTAACTAATACAGACAGGGCCAGAAAAGATTCAGATCCCAGGACTAAAGGTTTGGGCCACCCTGCTTTCTAAAGAATCCAGTCCATTAGGTAGTTGCAGAGGAAAAGAGGGGCCTTAAATGGGTGTTGAAAGATGGAAGTTACAGAAACGGGAGTGTTAAAGCCAAGTTTTATATTGTTTCTTTCTCTCCCCCTTTAGGTATTATTAGGAAATAGTGGTGGCTAAAATTTTATATTTTAGGTGGGAGTATATCTATAGTGCTATTGACCCATAAGTAAATGAAATATGATACAATGAAATATTTTGTATGGGTACACAAATTTTTCATGAAGAAGAACAAAAATAGATACTGAAGGGAAAAGAGATGGATGGTGCTGAATAGTTTTGTTTGCTTCTCTAGATCTCTTCTTCATTCCCTGCCTGTCCTGCCCCATTCTGTTTCCCGGGGAAGTTAACTTTGTAGATCACATCAAAGAGTTCCTTTACCCTAGGGCTTGATGTGATCAACAGGAATCACCTCTATAATATGATATGATAGAAGGAGGAAATTGAGATCAGGGTATGTGTTCCTCTGACTCCTACAGAGTCTATTAAACAAGGCAGCTCCTTCCTCAGAGCCCCTTCCTCCTACTATAGTTACATTTTCCAGGTTCTAGTAATTGCTTCATCCTCTTGCCTCTTCAGATTTGAGCATTAGCACCTCACAGCTTCACCCAACCTTTATGGTTTCCCTTAATTGCCCACATTTTGTAAAAAGTTTTTTCCTTTCTATTTCCTCAGATAGGAACACCTGGGTGGTTCACTCAGTTAAGTGTCTGACTTTGGTTCAGGTCATGATCTCTCAATTCGCAAGTTCGAGCCCCGCGTCGGGCACTGTTCTGACAGCTCAGAGCCTGGAGCCTGCTTCGGATTCTGTGTCTCCCTCTCTCTCTGTCCCTCCCCATTTCTCTCTCTCTCTCTCAAAAGTAAATAAATATTTTAAAAAGCATTATTAAAAAAATATTTCCTCAGATACATTTCAAATCCACACTGTTTAAATGTGAAATCTATTTCCTGTGGAGAACTTGAAGTATACAAGCTGAGTGGGCAAAATATTAAATGTTAGATATTATTTTTTCTTCTATCTCTTAAGTCTGAAACATTAAAAGTTCCAGGTAAAATAGAGGTCTCTGTCTTAGAAAATGCTGCCAATACCATATTTCCTTATGGCAATTCAGCCCTCATTTTGACGAGAGGGTAGTATGAGAATAAATGGATCTTGGAAAAAATTCTTATTTTGTAGATTATTAAAGAGTGTAGAGTGTGGAGACAGAAGATCCTGCCTTAAGTCTTTTAATAAGATTACTGTGTGACCATAAGCAAGTCATTTAACATCTCAGTTGTCTCCATATATGAAGTGGGAATTGATAATATCTGCATCATACCACCATTGCAGAGTTCAAAAAAAAAAATAAAGTAAGCATAACTGCTTCACAAAAAGTAAACATCTTAAATATTAGTTACTAATGTCATTATGTTTCACAGTTCTTCAAACAAGGAAAAATTGAAGATGTTCATCAATTTTGATTAGCTGTCACAGTTTGGAATTGTGTATTCATGCCATTATTGGATTAATGGTTGCCTCCTGCCCCCAACATCCTGCAAGCTCCTAGAAAACTGGGATTGAGTCTTTTGGATCCCCTCTGTCTTCTTGTTTCTTGCCATGCCTGGCATTTACGAAGTACTCAAATATTCAAGAATGAGTTAAAGACTAAGCAAGAGTAAGAAAACAGGGAGAGAGGACAATGGAAGGCAAGAAGAAAAAAAAAAGAGAGTAAAGATGAGATTTTTTGGAAAAGGGGACAGTATAGTATAAATGTTATTCCCTAAATTGAAGCCTAATGCTACTTGTACCTTAATGCTGTCCTTCCTAAGAGAGAGTTTAAAATGATAATAATAGCATTTGGGTGGCTCAGGTGGTTAAGCATCCAACTCTTGGTTTTAGCTCAGGTCATGATTGCATGGTCTGTGGGATCAAGCCCTGTGTCAGGCTTTGGGCTGACAGTGTGGAGCCTGCTAGGGATTCTCTCTCTCCCTCTCTCTCTGCACCTCTTCCACTCTAAATAAATAAATAAATAAATAAATAAATAAATAAATAAATTTTTAAAAAGAATAAAGTGATAATGAAAATGACAGCTAATAATTATTGCCTAGTAACTATTATGTATATGTACTATTACTTTTAAGAGTTAATTATTAAAACAGTTGTATGAAATGGTCCTGTTATTATTTCCATTTTACAGATGAGGAAATTGAGCTTTGATACAGTTAAGTAACTTGCCCAAAGTGACACAGTAAGTGGTAGAAATAGATGAAAGTCACACCTAAACAATCTAACTCAGAGCACGTACCATGCTATTCCACGTTCACTTTTATTTAAATTTTTAGTTCAAAAAATACTAGAAAAAGTGAAGGAGTGAAGGCAGACTATGTTCCAGGAAAGTAAAAGGAGGCCTATGAATTCCTCCCCTAAAAAGTGTGTCTTACAAAAGGAAATAGGAGAAGTACAGTACAAGGTCAATGGATGGAAGGTACTGTTATACACTAACCAAGCTGCTTTAATATAAATTCTATAAATAAATTATTTGTGCAAATATTCAGTAAAAAAAAAAGGAAGACATTATTTAAAGACATGGCCAGGTAAAATGACAAATGGCATACAACTTCAATTTTTCTTCGGCATGCAAGTTTTAGCTGAATAAACATAAAAGAAATCAATCTACATGGTGCAAATGTGAGGGAAAAACACCCAGACCTATGTCAGCAATAATAAAAAACATCTACTATTCTAAAACAGTCAGCTAATTGTAAATGGATACCCAGACCAGGGAAAGAAATGCCTGATGGGAAAGCCAAGAACCTCTTCCAGTTAGTTCTAAGCTGTCAACATTGAAATAAAGGCAAACTCTCCAGAAAAACAGTTCATAAAAAGATGGCAAGATAAACTGAATAGAGAAACCCAAATAAAGATAAACTATTAGCTTTTGTCTGTCTGTCTGTCTATGATTAGCAGCAATTCCAGATCTCAGCCTGATTTTCAAATATTAATTACCCTTTGAAAATGCCTGGAAGCAATATTTATATTGTGATATTATAGACCATATCTGCATAGCAAATTGTCAGCATAAACCTCATAAGTACAAGTTGACTAAGAGATATTTGGGGGAAAATTAGGGGTCACTCCAAAATTAATGCATCATTTCCTAAGCTTGGCAATCTTAGTTTAAGACATGTAGCAAAACAAGGAATTAGCAAAACAAGGAATAAGACATGTAGCAAAACAAGGAATTAGAGATTATTAGAATCTAATTATTAGATCATCCAGTCTAGGATAAAATAATAGTGATCCAGGGGTGCCTGGGTGTCTCAGTTGGTTGAGCATCTGACTTCAGCTCAGGTCATGATCTCACAGTTTGTGGGTTCGGGCCCTGAGTTGGGCTCTGTGCTGACAGCTCAGAGCTTGGAGCCTGCTTCGTATTCTGTGTCTCCCTTTCTCTCTCTGCCCCTCCCCAACTCACACTGTGTCTCTCTCTCCAAAATAAATAAATGTTAAAAGAAATTAAAAAAAATAGTAATCCATATGTCATATCTGGTCCAGGGACAGATTTGTTTGGGTAGCAATTTTTTTTATTTGAATTAGTTGCTAACATTTAAAAGTTAGAAAACTCTAAAAGTTGGAAAAATCTGGATTTCTCTCAAAAATGTGAAGAATAGACAGCACTGAGTCTTTATTCCTGAATGGAAACAATCTGCTGGGTTGAGAAGGGGTGATCCCTATCAGACAGGACATCTTTCTAGATTGATACAGTCCCTCCCAGGCCTCACCACCTTGCCCTCATTCTACTTGATTCATTTATATTACTGGTCTGGTCTCTATGGTCTAACATTTCCATTTTTACAAATAAAATAGAGTCTACATAGTTTGATCAATATCACAGAAATAGGTACTGTGTTAAGACTGGCTCTAGGACCCAAGACTTGTGGAGTCCGAGCTAATGGTGTTAACAACAGTTTCATGTGCTCTTTGGAATCTAACAAAGATTTATAAGCACCCAGAGTATTCAATCTGCTGTGCCCTTAGGACTCCTGCTACCTATTCCTTTACATTAGAGTTATTTCTATATGTTCAATTGGTATTTTATTCATGTATGCACTTAGTAGTTATTGAACATTGCCGATATGCCAGACATTATGCTAGATCCTGGCGATATAGCAATGAACATAATTTTGCACTCCAGTGGGGTAGACAGACAGACAAGTCTTAGCTCTTTGACTAACCTGCAAGCCTAACTTTCTGTTTATTTCATTTTTATTCTATCAGATGGATTCTGGCTCTAGATCAATTGTTGATTAGTTGTGTGATTTTGGATAAATCATTAACTTAAAAAATCTCAGTTTCTTCATTTATTAAATACTGGACAAATGAAGTTCAGTGCTCTTCATTTGGGTAAAATTCTATAATCTTTAGGACATAAAGAAAGAACTTTATTTATTAAAGTAATGCTACAGATTTATTCATTTCATGTTGGATTTATGCTCTTAAGAATCTATCTAGAGCTTATTGTGTGCTAGCAGCTTAAATAAACTATAGCTAATGTGGCTTCATAATCAGATTGTGATAAATTTTGACAGACACTCAATGCTGATTCATTTTTAATGGAATAATGATGGCTCCAATGTGTTGATCCCTGCTTGATAGGATCATCATTGGAATAAAAATATCAGTATCTCATTATATTGTTTTAACTATCTTGATTATACTTTGACTTACAATGAAAATGAAAAACCTTAAATTACCAAGTTCTTTTTTTAATTAGCCTAGTGTACATTAAAGATCATTTCTTTTCATTTTGGAGCTCTTCAGTGGGTATGTTTGAAATCTTGTTGTTTTATTACGATGGTGTCTTTATTAAATTGCTCTAGAAGCACAGGAAACCAGAGTCCTACTTTACTTTAAAGCTACTTAATATTAATATTTTATTTGGAAAATAAGAGTTATATAGGCTCTGAAGTCTTAGAATATTATGTTTTATTATGCATAGTAAAATGTTGATAGATGGGAAACTAGCTGAACATTCTTCAGGATATAATTTTAGGAGGCTTTTAATTCTCAGGCAATATCTTGGAATAAATCCTACATGCACATATCCCATCTCATGTCTCATATTCAGTTTTCCTCGTGGTACTTCATGGGAAGTACCTATGTAATCCTTAGAACAAAGGAGTTAATGAAATATGATTGTTCTCAAGATGAAGGTCAAGTAATAGATGTCTAGATAGGTGCATGGGCAGCTTCTATGAAAGATATAGCTCAAGATCTCCTAAGTCAAATTTCTTTAAATTAGGCCCAAGTTTCAATAAAAAAGAAAGATATCTTGCCATTTGCAACTACGTAGATGGAACCAGAGGGTATTATGCTAAGCAAAATTAGTCAAAGAAAGACAAATACCATATGACTTTACTCATATGAGTATTTTAAGATACAAAACAGATGAACATAAGGGAAGGGGACCAAAAATTAAAAAAAAAAACAGGGAGGGGGACAACACATAAGAGACTCTTAAATATGGAGAACAAACAGAGGGATGCTGGAGACGTTGTGGGAGGGGCGATGGGCTAAATGGATAAGGGGTATTAAGGAATCTACTCCTGAAATCATTGTTGCACTATATGCTAACTAACTTGGATGTAAATTAGAAAAATAAATAAATAAAAATTAGGCCCAAGTTTTTAATGCTGCTAATTTGTTCACAGGACTTCTTCTAAACAAAATTGTATTAAAAATTTTTTGGGGGGACACCATTTTTCATCCATCATAAATCTGTTTAGTTGTCTTCACTTTCCAGAGATTTAATTTGATCTCCCTAGTAAATAGCTAGTTCCTTTGCCATGTGTGACATTATTCTATAATCCTTGTTGGAAATTAATTTTTCTACTTCTGTGAAGTTCTACATTTTGAAACAGTACCATGGGAATTCCATTGAAAACAAATGTATCCTTCCTTCATGAATTTTTCCAGTCCTACCACCAGTGCCCTAGTTACAAGTAGGTAACCACCATACTAGATTAACTGTACTGGCAATGTTATAACTCACCTTTATCCCTCAGCTCACACTGAACCAGAAACAAAGACTCAAATAATTAGCTGGCAAAAAGTTGGAGACAGAAAAATTTGCAGAGTTTGCTCTTCTGTAAAAACCCACAAAATTGGACTAGAAAGGGGGAGGAGGGATTATAAATATAACTTAGACTGCAGGAGTAAAGAAACTGGTGTACTTGAAGTAGGACGGAGGAAAAAGAACCCACCTGAAGAAAGAAAATGGATTGGCAATTGAGTGGGTGATGACCTTTAGGGTTCAGCTTACTGACCATTAATTATCGAAAGTCCCCAAATTCCCATGCTTCCCAACATCCATATCTCTGTTGTCCCTAGAGAGTGGGGAATTGGTGGAGAAATGGATTCATGTCTCAAGATTGGAGAGGGCAGAACCCATTAGATATGGCCCCCTGTGAACCAGAGTGCTGGTAAGCATGGCAACATCATTTCATATGCTGTTTCCTTAAAAGGCCTTCGCCTTTCCCACGTTTGAGTTTTTGCTCCTGTCTCCTCAACCGATGATAACTTCCCTCCAGTGACTAGGGTCACACATCCATTTTCCCTGGACCATCCCAATTTATTCCTGTTCTATCAGCATACTTATTAATAGGATCCCCTTTCTCTTTGTTCTCTCTCCTACTGTCTAAGGATGAACAATAAATTGTTACCTTATATAAGGTTCGTTTTTATCTTTAAAATTGCCCACATTATTCAATGTAGAGTTTAATTACTACCTCTTTTAGGGAGGTTTTCCTAATTTCATAAGTTATCATTTCTCTCTTTTCTATGGCTTCTTAGCTATTCAAAAGGATATGATAATATTCTGCCTTTTTAAAATGGTAATTTGTAAGTATATCCTTTCTCTTTCTAGACTTGTAGAGACAGGACCACATTCTTCTTTGTAGTGTTATCCATGATGATTTGTATGTAGAAACCTAATATATATTTCTCAAATTAGTTTCAAGTTATATGCAATTTCCAATATCACAATTTTTGAATGTGAAAATCCAGGGTTAGATTTTCTGTAAAATTAATATTGGAATTAAATTATATTACATGTACAAATTACTTAGCACATTGTCTCACACATAGTTTCATAATTGGCAGCTATTTTATGGTTATTTATTATATAATATTACATATAATGTTATATATAATTAATATATAAATAATATATAAAACCATATAAAATATATAATATATTACATTATCATAATATATAACTATAATATATAATGTTATTATAGTTAATATATGTATTATAGTTATTATAAACTGTTATAGTACATGATTATTTGATATTATATACTGATGAATTGGTTTCTCCTCTGCATTGCCATTGCATTTTGTCCATACATATAACATTTTTCATAGATTATTTGGATATTTGTCAGAGCTCAAGTACAAGATACACAGGACAAAGATAATGTTTTTAAAATTAAGGACAAATAGGTCACTTGCCACTAAGCCAATATCTATTCTGATTCCTAGTAGCAGACCTCCTTTAAAAATGGGCAGAGGTTTATTTTTATTTATTTATTTTTTTAATGTTTATTTTTGAGAGAGAGAGACAGAGTGTGAGTGGGGAGGGGCAGAGAGAGAAGGAGGCTCCAGGCTCTGAGCTACCAGTAAGGAGCACCATATGGGGCCTCAACCCAAGAAACGCAACATCATGACCTGAGCTGAAGTCGGATACTTAACCAACTGAACCACCCAGGCAGCCTTCCCAAAAAATGAGCAAAAGGTTTAAATATGCATTTCTTCAAAGAAGATATATGAATGAGGGCACCTGGGTGGCTCAGTTGGTTAAGTGTCCAACTTCAGTTCAGGTCATGATCTCACAGTTTGTGAGTTTGAGCCCCACATTGGACTCTGTGCTGACAGCTCACAGCCTGGAGCCTACTTCAGATTCTGTGTCTACCTCTCTTTCTACTCCTCTCCCACTAGCACTCTGTCTCTCTTTCAGAAATAAATAATAAACATTAAAAAGAATTTAAAAAGAAGATATATGAATGGTCATAGTAATCACATGAAAAGATATCCAAAATCATTAGAAATTAGGGAAATTCAAATCAAAATCATAATAATACACTAGTTCACATCCACTAGGATGGCTAAAATAAAAAAGGCAGACAATAACAAGTGTTGATGAGGTTATAGAGAAAATGAAACTTGCATTTGTTGCTGGTGGGAGTGTAAAATGGTGGAGCTGCTTTGGGAAATAATTTATCAATTCCTTAAACAGTCAAATATAGAGTTATCATATAATTTAGAGTTCTACCACTAGGTATATTCCCAGGAGAAAAGAAAACATATCTACACAAAAACTTGCATACAAAAAAACACAGAAGCAGTATTCACAGTAACCAGAAACCAAATATTCACAAACCGGTGAAAAGAGAAACAAAATGTGGTATATCCATATAATAGAATATTAGTAGTTATAAAAAGGAACTCAGTACTGATACATGCTACAACATGAATGAACTCCAAAGACATTATCCTTTGTGGAAAAAAAGGCACAAAAAATTCATTATATTATTATATTATTCTATACTTATGAAATGTTCAGAAAAGGCAAACATACAGAGATAGAAAGTAGAATAGTAATTAATTACTTACAGTTTGATTAGGAATGTGGAGTAACTGTAAATGGGCATAAGGCAATGGAAATGTCCTAAAACTAGACTGCAGTGATAATTCTATAACTGCAAATATGCTAAAATTCATTGACTTGTACACTAAAAATGGGTGTATTGGTATGTAAACTATACTTCAATAAAGCTGTTTAACAGAAATTGAACTGACAACCTTCTGAATTGCAGAATAGTAATGCAGAAAACCTAGATGTATCTCTAACTTGCCAATCACCCTTTGCCTCAGTATCCTAGTCTGAGAGTATTCTCCTTCCCTTTAATTAGGAAGAAAGGCTAGAGAGACAAGACAGATATAATATACCTTTGGTGATTAAAAAAGGGGAGGGGAAAATGTGATGTGAACTAGAGAGAAATAAGGAGCCCTGACTTCCATTTCTGACTATCAAGCAATAACTGGCTATATAAGCAAAGACAAATCACGCCCTCACAGGCGTTCAGCTCTCTCATCTTTAACATGAAAGCCTAGTGGACCTGGGTTGTGATGTTTATCCATTCAAATGCTACACAAGGGGCTGGCCCAGGTAGCCACAGCCGATAGGAATATGTCTGAGCCAATCAGACTCCTCTAGAGATTTTGGCTTTGGGACTCTAGGCCAGTAACAATGTGAAGTTAGGAAAAGTCATGTCAGCTCTTGTCGTTAGTCCAGTGTTTTGGACCACTGATAATCTGAGGAATGCCAGAAGAAAATAATCCATAGCAATAGCAAGAAAATGAAATAAACCTGAAGCAGAGGCAATTTTGAGAGGTGATAGCAAAGGCAGACCTAGTTTCTGCCATCTTTCTGGTTCCTATGAAGTCACGTCTGTGTCCTTTTCTTGGATTCCATGAAACCTCTTCAAATCCTTATATAATGTCCAATTCTCTTGCTCTAATGTGAATGGCCCCTGTTCCTAGCAATCTAGAGAATCCTGTCTACGGGAGAGGTCATTGCACTGATTTCTACGGTATTTCCCAGCTCTTGTACTTTCTTTAGACTTGATGCTACCTCCCAGCTTATTCTTGGCACACAAGCCCAGAAGTGAGACAATGACTTCCTCACAGATGAGTTGTTAATTTCCCCATAAAAGCCACTTTCTTCTCAATGAAATCACCTTTGAATTGACCAAACCAAAATATGCAAGGCTGAAACTTACATTAGTATGTGTCAAAATGAATGTACTTTACAGATGAGTTAATTTTTTTTAAATTATACTCTTAAAAGTTTTGGTTAATGGCACCACTGAAATAGCAGTGTTAATTTTCAAATCATGCAAACAATATCATTCATTACCATGAACAAAAGCGAATTTCTAAGTGAGAGCTGAGGAAGATGTCTTCTGGTATGCCAAATAAATATTTGGGAATAACTATGGGGTGAGTCTAATATAATTGTGAGGCCATTCCACCTCATTTCAACCCAGATATTTTAACATAAGCATGATTTAAAAATTAAGGCAACCAAGGCAAAGTGTGGGATTCTGTGGTCTACAATTGTTAGCAAAAACATCCTCAGCACATTCAGCAGATACTCATTTAAAAGTCACTCCTTCCATCTGAGCCACCTCTATTCTCTTGCTCTCCATAGTTCCTAATCTTTAAAATTGTGTAATAGCTCCCAAGACGGGAGGTCAGACTTTAGTTATGTAAATCCAACTATACCATTCGGCTTCAATCCTACTTCATAGAAAGGCTTTTTTCAATGGCAGGCAAATGCAAATCACCATATTTTCCCATTTTACTGGGCCTAAATGATTTTATGTGCCTTCCAAAAAAGGAGCTAATATGTCCCATAAATAAAACAATCAAAGTTTAAAGCCTCCAGTCTGTTTTCTCACCAGACCACCCACTCTGACCTTATGGTAAGGCTGGAAATAGGAAATCAGACATTTTAACTAATCACACAGAACCCATGAAATTATCTTTACCATCCTGTTGAGTCATGAGAATACATAACTACTACAGGTCTTTGATGGATATCACAGAAAAATACTTAGAACACAGCACACTGCAAACTTGGTATCAATTACCCATTTAGCAAAAGTTTACTTATGTTTTGTAGGAGTGGTTCTCAACCATTCATGATTTGTTCCCTCAGGGGCATCTGGCAATTTCTGGGGACAACCTGGAGGGGGAAGAGTACTACTGTTATCTGCTGAGTAGAGAATGGGGATGCTGTT